>NC_133647.1:51393214-51571901 GCF_009905375.1 Apium graveolens | reverse complement strand
CAGATTTATGAAATTCTAAAGAATCAAGCCTCTCAGCAAAACTCAGCTCAATGAGATCCAATCCTGAGTGGAATTGCTGGTCTCTCTTTTTCTACCTGCTGATGCCAAAAAGGGGGAGAACGTGATTAAGTCCAAATCAAATCTAGTCAAGTACTGAAGGGTAAGGAGGATGGAAATGATGACCAGGGAAACTCTGAAAAGGGTACAGGTCATGGTCAAGGCAAAGGGTCTTCATCAAGGACAACTGAAACTTCTACACAGAGATCAAGCTCTGATGCTGATAGAAGAATAAGTTCTGGTAAACAAGTTCTGACAAAGCCTGATGTTCCTATACAGGGTGAAGTTAAGAATCACAGAAGTTTATGCAGATATTGAAGCTTAAGGGGAAGGAAACAACAGTTTACTATCAAGACCCCAAGTTACAGAAGCTGGATGAAGAAAATTTCAAAAAGACTATTTCTCAAAGAACAATCCAGGAATGGAATTTGAAAGTCTGAAGAAAGAAGAAGCCAGACTTAAAGCAGAAAATGACAAATTCAAGTCTAAATCTTCTATTACTGCAAAGAACCTCCAAAGCCTAAGGGAATTGTGATTAAAGAGAAGACAAACTCTGAGGCAATCAAATCTGAATCCAAAGCCAAATCACAAGTGGAAGTTGATCCTAGATCCAAGGGCAAAGTACAAGCTGATGAACCTGTAAAGGTATATATGCCAATCATGGATCTGGAAGCAAAATCTGATGAAGACATTAGTCTGATTTTGAAGAAAAGAATATTCAAACAACCTCTGAAATAGCTCATATTGTTCAAGATCAGAACTTAGTAAAAATCTGATATTACAGTGAAGCAAGCAACCTCTGACATAAGCTCAAGTTGGCTTGATATCAGAAAGATAAAGAAAAAGGAAAACCTCTGAAATTGCTCATGTTAAACCTTCAAGGATGTTACTACCTGGTTTTACCAAAGCTCAACAGTCTACTCACTTTTGAAGACTACATCAAGTGGTTTTGATGCAAGAGTTATTAGAGGAAAGGAAGCTAGAGACAAATCAGGATTGGGTAGTTCTAAAGAGAAGAGAGTAATAATACTACCAATGATCCAACTTTCTTAAGTGAACCAGGAGTAGGAATAACTCCTGAAAGGATTGAATCAATTAGAGTCTGTACAAATGGTTCACCACTCTGTTTTGAAAGAAAATATCATGTTATATTTTATGACAGATGGAGGGTATTCCAGATCAGGAAGAATGCTATTAGATTGAAGTATTTTGAAGAACTAGAACATGTTCTATTTCTACTTCAAGTGAAGAATAGATCAACAGATGGTGCTGCCAGTTATTTAAAATCTGATATTCAAAGACAGAAGAAACTTTACTCTGTATAGTCTGACATGCCATACTTTCCTAAGTACAGAGATCACAATGGTGATATTGTTGAAATGAAGCCTAATACTGCAAAAATCATCACTACATTTTCTGGTATTAAGGGACTTGAATTCAATCTAGAGTCTGATAAAGCCTATATCATCAGACTAGATCAGGATATAAGGAAAGCAAAATAAATTATCTCAGGGCTGCTATCTTCCAAACAGGTGAAGATACAATTGAACTTGCAAAAAGGAGGATGCAGAATGAACTTGAATATGCTGAGAGAAGTCTGTTGAGGAACTATCTCAGAAAAACTCCTGATATTAAAAAGATCATTCACTGAAGCCAAGTCAAAGATCTATAACTGCTTAAATTTTAAAGGATATACAGACTGAAGCTGATATCAGACTTTAAGGATGGTAAAGCTGTAAGGACTGTAAGTTGTAGTTATCTAGTCAAATTCTCATGCATTTGTACTTAATGTTTTTGACATTATCAAATATCTATTAAACTTGTATATTATGCTAATTTACAAGTTGGGAAGATTGTTAGATATATTTATGATGTCATGTTTAATAATGATTTGTGTTTAGTTTTCAGATCTTAACTAACAGGACAAATTAGGACTTAACTGGAAATCAGTACTTATACTGAAGTCAGTTATTAAGATATTAGAACTTATGTTATCGAGACTTAAGTTATCAGAAGATATTTATCAAGAGAAAATATCAGGAATTAAGGAGACTTTTAGATAAGGTAGGCAGCTGATCGAAAGGAAAGAAGATCGAGACTAAACAAGAAGAGATATGCATGAAGAAGAATTCTATGAAGAATAGAATACTTGGAAGAAAAGATAACTAGTTGATTATATTTTAGGATGCAGACTTATGTTCGATATCAATTAAAAGATTATCTTATAACTGTGTGTCCATATAAACACAGCATAGGGTTTACACTATATGTGATCTTAATCGAGGATATTATTCATTGTAACCCTAGCAGCTCTCATGATATTTGTTCATCACTGAGAGAGAACGGTTCCATTGTAATACTGTTTTATTAATAAGATTATTCTGTGTTTCATACTTGTGTTCTTAATTCGATTTGATTGTACTAAACACTTTATTCAACCCCCTTCTACAGTGTGTATGACCTAACATATTTAGACCAAAAAGGATAACACATTGATCAGGCCTGATGGACAAGAATCAGCCTGATGGAACAAAGAAGGCCCAAAACCCTGATATTCATTGATTTCGTAATTAATTAATAGGGAAAAATCAGCTATTAAGAAGAGTCCCAATAAGGACATAAATCCTTGTAGATTAGCCTCCAAGGGACCTAGAAGGATAATGAATCAGTTTCCTACCACTTAGGACTCCAAAGTCCATTCTAATTCTGAGACTTGACTACCAAGTCTCCTACACCAAGTCCAATTCAAGGACTCCCAACATCTATATAAGGGTCCTCACCCCATAAATCAGAACTACGTTGTTTGACTTGATCCTTGGCAATTAGCAAGGTACATAGGCATCTTGTTAAGGCAGATCGAGTCACGAAACACAAGAGCAGTCAATCGAGCCTCGAAGCTCACGTTCCCTAGTAATAAATACAACAATTATTATACTTTAGTTTTTGTTCTATAACATTTCGCACCGTCTGTTGGAAAGCACAACAACAACCATGGCGAGAACACGGAGAACAATTAGAGCCCTTGAAGGAGGAACACCAGCGGGGACAACCCAAGTGATTTCGTCAACCGTGGAGGTACCTCCTCATTCAACTTACACAACCATCCAAGGAGAAGCCCAGATAGGGGCAACTGAACCTCAGCCACAAGGGATGATTCCCTCAGCTACTCAAGGTACGAATCCCCAAGTTCAACAACTACATGCACCTGTGAATTCCCGACCCATTGGGTATGAGTATTCAACTGTTGTGACTACTAACCCCCCATATGGGATGCCCCTTTACCCCGAGGTTGGAGGAAGTGGACATGCTGGGCGGAGTGAAGCACGAGGGCGATCACCCCCTATATACAAGGTTGGCTCCTATCCCTGAGGATCTGGAATTTTCTAGTCCTTACACTGAGAGAGACTCTGAATCTTCAGATGACGAAGTGGCCCCAAGAAGGAGGCGTGCTGGCAAAGAGCTGATGGCTGATGGTCGCCAACGTCCTAGGAGCACCCAAGGGACGAATTCCCAAGAAGTGTAGGAAAGGATCAGGGCTCATGAGGCTGAGATTCAAAGGCTGAAGCGCGACTTGGAGCGCACCAGAACACCAGACCCCCACTACCTCCAAGGGGGAGGAATTATCCCCCTATCATAGACCTGGATGGTCCAATACAGAGAATGGCTGTTGTCCCAAGGGCTGATCCAAGCAATCTTCTTCCCCTTGGAGATCCTGATGATCCTACACCACCATTCACTGAAGAAATAATGAATGCCCATATCTCAAGGAAGTTCAAGATGCCCACTATCAAAGCTTATAATTTCAATGGAGATCCCGCCAATCATGTCAGGACATTCGCTAATGCACTGTTGCTGTAGCCCTTGAATGATGCTATTAAGTGTCGAGCCTTTCCTCAAACCCTGTCGGGTATGGCTCAAAGATGGTATAGTCGTTTGCCCCCGAACTCCATTGGGTCCTTCAGAGAATTAAGTCAGGCTTTTATTAAGCAATTCATCAGTGGAAGAGTGCATGAGAAAAGTTCAGCATCCCTCATGAGCATTGTGCAGGGAGAGAAGGAATCCTTAAGAGACTACCTGAATCATTTCACGAAGGAAGCTTTAAAAGTCCCGGACCTTGATGACAAGGTAGCCATGATAGCACTACAACAGGGAACTAGGGATGAGTTCTTCAAGATGTCCTTGGCCAAGCGCCCCCTGAGAGCATGTTGCAGCTCCAAGATGGGGCCGGGAAGTACATCAAGGTGGAAGAGAGCATGAGGAAGACCGTGGTGAGCAACGAGCCCCCTGGAGGAAGAAGCGGAAAACTGATTTGGAGTATGTCGCTAAGGAAAAGTATCCTAGAACTGAGCAAAGCAACGACTCAACTCCGAAGAGGGGAGGACCTGGACAAAAATTCACTGAGTATGCTAAGCTGAATGCTCCAAGGAGCCAAATTTGATGGAAATCGAGAAAGATCGAGATATTCGTTGGCCTAAGCCCTTGATGGCTGATCCTACCAAGCTAGATAAGAGCAAGTATTGTAGATTTCACAAGGATGTTGGTCATGACACCGATGAGTGTAGATAATTGAAAGATGAAATTGAATTCCTCATTAGAAAAGGAAGATTGAACAAGTACACTGGAGATTGAGGAGATATGAGCAATAACTTGAGAAAGAACTTTGATGATCGAAAAAGAGATCAAGATGATCAGGGGAGAAATCCCCAACCTAGGGGATCGGTGATAAATGCAATCTTTGGAGGATCGCGACCCCGAGGGCCTGTTATAAACACAATTTTTGGAGGACTGTAACACCCCCAGATCCGGGGTCGGGGATCCGGGTTGTCACGGTCTTTCTTTCCACAATATCACTTCACTTAATTAATAATAATAACCTTATGCTGTGACCCCACATTAACACACACCACAACCCGTTATAGTCTCAGAGATGAAATTGAAATAAGTACAAGTCTTTGAGTCCACAATTTAAAAGTTATTACAACCCAAAACAATTACTTGATAAATTTACAGTTAATTGCCATTATCTGCCACAAGTTATAATTATACATAATTGATTCTCAAAAGTAGATGGTCTGATCTACAATAGATCTACCTCTGCAGCTATAGCAGCTACAACATCATCGGGAAGACGCGGGACGCTTCCCACGCGCTTGCGCTGGGTCTGCTGGAGTCTGGCCATCTTTCCTAACTATTGTTGTGTGATGAAGAAATAAAGCAAGAGTGAGCCTTACAGCTCGCAAGATAATATATAGTGATAACAATAATATAAGTATCTAAATGGATACTTACTAAAATCTTTTATCAAGTGTAAGATAATTACTTACTAGATATAAGTAAAAACAAGGAATGAAGTTACCAAATACTTCACTACACTTATATCATCTATAAAGCTACTTGAACTACCACTCTTCAAAGTATAAAGAGTTTTCAACAGTTCATCACATAGATGAGACTACAAAATAAGATTTGAATAGATTAAATCTTTGAAATATTATTAAAGGAAATGAAGTCATGATATACTTCATTAAGTTCTGATATATATATATATATATATATATATATATATATATCCACATATACATCTTCTTTATACAATTTCCTGAAAACCTCTGTCATGTAAAGTATGAACAGAGTTGCAATATCCAATAAATTTGGAAAGGAAAAGAATTTTGGCATAAACCAGATATCTTGCTGATCAGGCAAAGATACCCATAAGTAACCTTTTCTACTAGTAGATGGACGAATTCCCCACTGGTCATCACCCTGGTCTCAATAGGACCTTATGCTGGACTGCCACTCAGCCACTTATGCATTTGATGGACTCCCACTGAGCCACTTACACTATCATGGACGCCCACTGAGCCCATGTTGCTTATGCCGACTCAATAGATGGACTTACTTCCCGAACGTTGGGTAAGTAATCAATTCATTTACCAAAACTGCAACCTTGTTGCGAATATAAAATACACCACAGAGCCGGATCCCTCAGGTTTAAGCGAGTATTTAAATCCCCTTAAAAAGGAAGATCTTAAATATAAAAATGAGTTTTGGGATCCGCTCTAACTTTTAAAAATCATTTTGAAGACTCGAAAACACTTTATAGAGTGTTTTGAGTAAAGCTGATTTAATGAAGTAAATCAGTCCCCAGAATATTTAGAAAATGACTGAATATTATTAATTAAATAATATTCCCATAAGAATAATCTTTATAAAAATAATTGAAGTAGAAGTATTAAAACTTATACTTGAAACGAGTATTAAATAACCAAAGATATACTTATATGAAAGTACTATCTTTATTTGAATAATCGAAAATAAGTTTGATTATTGACACCTTATTCTTTATTAAAATAAAGAATATACCTCAGCAAATAATCGGAGTCATAGATCCTCAAATGAATATTCAAATAATATTCATTAAATAATATAAACTGAGTCATAAGCCCTCGAATGAATATTCAAATAATATTCAATAAATAATATAAAAGAGTCATAAGCCCTCGAATGAATATTCAAATAATATTCAGATAAATAAATAAAAGGAGTCATACGCCTTCGAATAATATTCGAAATAATATTCAATAATAAAATAAAGTTAAAGTAATCGAATAAACCTTATTCGATTAATAGTTTTGAAAACTATGACCATATATATATATATATAAGTATATATATATATATCCATATATACAAAATCTACTCGGGATCCTCGACTCCCGGTTTTAGAAAATATTTCCACCTTTGGGTCCCTATACTCAGGGTGTATGCAAATTACCGCTATCCTCTAGCATAGGTATTATCAATAATTATATATGGAAAAAATACGAAACAGACATGCATATATATATACCATAGCAGCATGCTTCAATATATAACAACATTTGCTAATTAACCAGCATGCATCTATCGCAAGATAATGCAAATACATATACTCATCACCACAACAGTTATAACGGGTAGAAAACTTGCCTGAGCGACTTGGGGGTGAGAAAGGCTCGGGACGAGTCTGATAACCTATAAACAACAAGTAAGTTGGAATTAAATCAAAGTCACTTGTAATTCTATACTTTAACTAACTTAGATTCTAACGCTTGTTTTGCGCTCACTGATTCGCTTAAGTCACTCGGGTACCCTCGGCTCCACCATTTTTAATAATTTAACCTTTACGAGTTTTAAAGCGATTCCTTCGCGAGTGTCTTACCAACTGCCTAACACACTTACCATAAATGTTTCATACATTAATTAACCCTTTTTGGTCTTTAACCTATGTTTCAAAGTAAGGCGAGGGAAAAAGTTTCGTTCGCGAAACGCCGTTACTTGAAACGGTCGTTTCTCCTAAACCGTGCATCGGAATCGAACGAACTACATATCAAACGAAGCTCGTAACATGAGCTATCTAAACATGGCAGTGGTCATATTCTAGCAGGGGGTTCTCGGGTCCTAATGCTATGCACAAAAACAGTCCAAAGAAAATCGGACGTTACGACGGCTATGTTTACGCGATTTCCAATATTTTAAACCATTCAAAACCCTCCCAATTCAACCTCAAATACAACATACAACCAACATCCATCCTTATCACATCATAACAACCCCAACCAATTCAATTTAATCATTCATACTTATGCCTAAGCTTAACTTTAATCATACTTAAGTCCTTTTAATCAAAACCACAACAACTCTAAATCACAACAACAAGCTACAATAGCACCCTACTAATCAAAATCATCTTATAATATATAGGAATCTAGGGTTTGGAGATGGTATACCTTCCTTTGAGTGGTGGGAGGAGCTAGGAAGCCTTAAGAAGCTTTGAGAAGTCTTAAGAATGCTTGGATCTTTAAGAAAAACAAGAAAAACTTCAAGTTAAAAACTTGAAAACACTATTCATAGTCTTCTTCTTTGATTAAATGGAGAAGATGGAGAAGGAATTGATGGCTTAAACTCATGATATAGCCCTAACTAAGCATGAAGATGATTAGGGAATTAACTCACCAATTTAGGAGGCTTGGATCTTGAGTTTTTGAAATTTCTTGCCTAATGAATAGTAAAAAGCCGAGAGCTTCTCAAGAACAAGCCTTGGTTCTTTTTGATTTTTGATGAAGAATGCATTTACTTGGCTTGGTTGCTTGGTTTTTATATTTGATTTAGTCAATTACCTTGTTGCCCTTGAATTTGTGTGGTTAAAAAGCCACCACACCTCCTTCCTTCCCATGTCATGCTTGTGTCACCTTGCACATGTCATAATGCTCCCACTTGTCCACACCTTGTGGTTTGATGATGTCACAATCCCTGGCTTCTTGTACAAGCTTGTCTCTTGGTCACTTATTTGTTTTACGGTTCGCTTATCGTTCGTTCTCGTTTATCGTTTGAGGGATCATACACGGGATCTTATTACTTAGGTTCCCTTAACCTTTCTCAATATATTATATTCCTTTTATGATCCTCTCCTATAATCCTGTAATTTAAATCCTTTTTATCCTGTTACCTTATACTCAATTCTCTCCGTATCTTGTGGATTTTCGGGAAAAATCAAAGTGTTCGGAATTGGATTCTGACGATCTTTACATACACTTATATACCACATAGAGTACTAATAATATCTCATAAGATCAATAACAGAACCCCTACATAGCGTGGCATGAAAAGTTTTCTCGTTCAGCAAAAACACTATTCATAAGGGTTTCAAAATTTCTCAAAAATTGGGGTTATTACAGTCTCCCCTCCTTAAAAGGATTCCGTCCCGGAATCAGATAGAAAACAAATGGGGATACTTTCTTAGCATTACACTTTCTAACTCTCGAGTCAATTTTCCCACATTGTGGTTCTACCACCAAACTCTGCCTAGTTTGATAATCCTTCTCCTAAGCACTTGTTCCTTTTCACTCTATAACCCTTCCTGGTTGCTCCATATAGGTTACGTCGGGTTGCATATCTATGCGCTCATATGCCTCTATTTATATGGCATCTGAATTACACTTCCTTAACATTGATACGTGAAACACGTTACGACCTGCTACATGTTCGGGGTTAGGGCTAGCTCATATGCTAACTTCCCAAACGTCTTAATATATCCAAGGGTCCAACAAATTGTAGACTTAGCTTTCCTTTCTTTCCGAACCTCATTAATCCTTTCCAAGGGATACCTATAACATTACTAGGTCCCCTATTTCATACTCTTTATCCTTTCGTGTCAAATCAACATACTGATCATGTCCATCTTGGGCTACTACCAGCCGTCCTCTGATTAGATCTATCATATCCTTGGTCCTTTGGACTACTGCGGGTCCGAGCATCTTGCGCTCTACAACTTCATCCTAACATAAGGGAGATCGACATTATCTTCCCTCAAGGATCTCATAAGGCGACATCTCGATAATGACATATGATCTATTATCGTAAGATAACTCAATCTGAATTAAGTGATCATTCCAAATTCTTTCAAGTCTATTACACAGACTCTCATCATAGCTTCCAATCATTAGAACTCTTGCTTCTCAATACCCATTCTTTTCCAGTTCGTAATCGCTACTACCTTCCGTTCCTAATATTATACGGGTTATGCTTTTGCTCGTTAGCGTTCTATAACCTTTTAATAACCATGCCAACCTTAGTATCACAAATGTGTTTCCATTCCGAATACTACCACAACTTTATTACTCCTTTTTCAGCTGTTTTTATTTTCGAAAGCTTAATCCTTCATATAGAAGTAAAAGAATTTATTGAGAGATCACTATGATCATGAACACTTGTTATATCGCATAGTTAGTACAGAAGGTGGCCAGCCTTTAGTACTTGACAAGCAATTAAACAATAGATGGTATCCTACTAGGCTTCTATCACACAGATAGATAGTCATTCGGCAATACCTCCCCTTTCTGGAAGGGTTGTTCTTCTCAGCTTACATGAAAAGAAAAGAAGAGAAAAGAATGAATTGAAGAGAATTGTATATATGAAAAAATATACTACCACAAAATATCTGGCTTGGAACCTACCTCTGAACTATAGAGGTTTGTCATAGGAGAACAAAATATATATGTATTTATATCAACATCAAGTATTATAGCATCGCATTTCTCTGTCCATTCGAACTTCTCAGTCTTACGAGTAAGCCGCGTTAAAGGGGCTACTATCTTTACAACTTGAACGAACCTCCGGTAGTGACCGGCCAATCCTACCTCTGGTAGTTGCCCTAACCATGGTCATCAATTCCTCAGTGGTCCTTTATCCAATCTTGTCAGGATCCTCCATGGGATCCTCCTCAGCAACTATCCCTTCTAGGACAACATCCTCAACCGCTACATCCTCAATATCAACATCATCCGGTCCTGCATTAGGACACTCTATCGGATCCACAATCCGATCTCCAATTAGTAATAAAATATCATCGCGATGTTGCTCCTCAACCTCAGGGTTCGGAGTCCCGCTACCATATACGATAACGAACTACGCTCCTATCACGATATTTATAAGGGTTCCCATAAGGGTTTTAACTGTCAGTGCTACGTTAGGTAGCCCGACTATGAACTTGGCAAGAGTTCTTATTATCTTAGTTAACTTATTATCTTAACGTCCCATCATCTCTGAGGTTTATAACGCTTAACTCTGATACCATTTCTGTAACACCCCCAGATCCGGGGTCAGGGATCCGGGTTGTCACGGTCTTTCTTTCCATAATATCACTTCACTTAATTAATAATAATAACCTTATGCTGTGACCCCACACTAACACACACCACAACCCGTTATAGTCTCATAGATGAAATTGAAATAAGTACAAGTCTTTGAGTCCACAATTTAAAAGTTATTACAACCCAAAACAATTACTTGATAAATTTACAGTTAATTGCCATTATCTGCCACAAGTTATAATTATACATAATTGATTCTCAAAAGTAGATGGTCTGATCTACAATAGATCTACCTCTGCAGCTATAGCAGCTACAACATCATCGGGAAGACGCGGGACGCTTCCCACGCGCTTGCGCTGGGTCTGCTGGAGTCTCGCCATCTTTCCTAACTGTTGTTGTGTGATGAAGAAATAAAGCAAGAGTGAGCCTTACAGCTCGCAAGATAATATATAGTGATAACAATAATATAAGTATCTAAATGGATACTTACTAAAATCTTTTATCAAGTGTAAGATAATTACTTACTAGATATAAGTAAAAACAAGGAATGAAGTTACCAAATACTTCACTACACTTATATCATCTATAAAGCTACTTGAACTACCACTCTTCAAAGTATAAAGAGTTTTCAACAGTTCATCACATAGATGAGACTACAAAATAAGATTTGAATAGATTAAATCTTTGAAATATTATTAAAGGAAATGAAGTCATGATATATTTCATTAAGTTCTGATATATATATATATATATCCACATATACATCTTCTTTATACAATTTCCTGAAAACCTCTGTCATGTAAAGTATGAACAGAGTTGCAATATCCAATAAATTTGGAAAGGAAAAGAATTTTGGCATAAACCAGATATCTTGCTGATCAGGCAAAGATACCCATAAGTAACCTTTTCTACTAGTAGATGGACGAATTCCCCACTGGTCATCACCCTGGTCTCAATAGGACCTTATGCTGGACTGCCACTCAGCCACTTATGCATTTGATGGACTCCCACTGAGCCACTTACACTATCATGGACGCCCACTGAGCCCATGTTGCTTATGCCGACTCAATAGATGGACTTACTTCCCGAACGTTGGGTAAGTAATCAATTCATTTACCAAAACTGCAACCTTGTTGCGAATATAAAATACACCACAGAGCCGGATCCCTCAGGTTTTAAGCGAGTATTTAAATCCCCTTAAAATGGAAGATCTTAAATATAAAAATGAGTTTTGGGATCCGCTCTAACTTTTAAAAATCATTTTGAAGACTCGAAAACACTTTATAGAGTGTTTGGAGTAAAGCTGATTTAATGAAGTAAATCAGTCCCCAGAATATTTAGAAAATGACTGAATATTATTAATTAAATAATATTCCCATAAAGAATAATCTTTATAAAAATAATTGAAGTAGAAGTATTAAAACTTATACTTGAAACGAGTATTAAATAACCAAAGATATACTTATATGAAAGTACTATCTTTATTTGAATAATCGAAAATAAGTTTGATTATTGACACCTTATTCTTTAATAAAATAAAGAATATACCTCAGCAAATAATCGGAGTCATAGATCCTCAAATGAATATTCAAATAATATTCATTAAATAATATAAACTGAGTCATAAGCCCTCGAATGAATATTCAAATAATATTCAATAAATAATATAAAAGAGTCATAAGCCCTCGAATGAATATTCAAATAATATTCAGATAAATAAATAAAAGGAGTCATACGCCTTCGAATAATATTCGAAATAATATTCAATAATAAAATAAAGTTAAAGTAATCCAATAAACCTTATTCGATTAATAGTTTTGAAAACTATGACCATATATATATATATATAAGTATATATATATATATATATCCATATATACAAAATCTACTCGGGATCCTCGACTCCCGGTTTTAGAAAATATTTCCACCTTTGGGTCCCTATACTCGGGGTGTATGCAAATTACCGCTATCCTCTATCATAGGTATTATCAACAATTATATATGGAAAGAATACGAAACAGGCATGCATATATATATACCATAGCAGCATGCTTCAATATATAACAACATTTGCTAATTAACCAGCATGCATCTATCGCAAGATAATGCAAATACATATACTCATCACCACAACAGTTATAACGGGTAGAAAACTTGCCTGAGCGACTTGGGGGTGAGAAAGGCTCGGGACGAGTCTGATAACCTATAAACAACAAGTAAGTTGGAATTAAACCAAAGTCACTTGTAATTCTATACTTTAACTAACTTAGATTCTAACGCTTGTTTTGCGCTCACTGATTCGCTTAAGTCACTCGGGTACCCTCGGCTCCACCATTTTTAATAATTTAACCTTTACGAGTTTTAAAGCGATTCCTTCGCGAGTGTCTTACCAACTGCCTAACACACTTACCATAAATGTTTCATACATTAATTAACCCTTTTTGGTCTTTAACCTATGTTTCAAAGTAAGGCGAGGGAAAAAGTTTCGTTCGCGAAACGCCGTTACTTGAAACGGTCGTTTCTCCTAAACCGTGCATCGGAATCGAACGAACTACATATCAAAACGAAGCTCGTAACATGAGCTATCTAAACATGGCAGTGGTAATATTCTAGCAGGGGGTTCTCGGGTCCTAATGTTATGCACAAAAGCAGTCCAAAGAAAATCAGACGTTACGACGGCTATGTTTACGCGATTTCCAATATTTTAAACCAATCAAAACCCTCCCAATTCAACCTCAAATACAACATACAACCAACATCCATCCTTATCACATCATAACAACCCCAACCAATTCAATTTAATCATTCATACTTATGCCTAAGCTTAACTTTAATCATACTTAAGTCCTTTTAATCAAAACCACAACATTCACCATTCCATTTCACTACCATTTCAAATCCCAAACTCTAAATCACAACAACAAGCTACAATAGCACCCTACTAATCAAAATCATCTTATAATATATAGGAATCTAGGGTTTGGAGATGGTATACCTTCCTTTGAGTGGTGGGAGGAGCTAGGAAGCCTTAAGAAGCTTTGAGAAGTCTTAAGAATGCTTGGATCTTCAAGAAAAACAAGAAAAACTTCAAGTTAAAAACTTGAAAACACTATTCATAGTCTTCTTCTTTGATTAAATAGAGAAGATGGAGAAGGAATTGATGGCTTAAACTCATGATATAGCCCTAACTAAGCATGAAGATGATTAGGGAATTAACTCACCAATTTAGGAGGCTTGGATCTTGAGTTTTTGAAATTTCTTGCCTAATGAATAGTAAAAAGCCGAGAGCTTCTCAAGAACAAGCCTTGGTTCTTTTTGATTTTTGATGAAGAATGAATTTACTTGGCTTGGTTGCTTGGTTTTTGTATTTGATTTAGTCAATTACCTTGTTGCCCTTGAATTTGTGTGGTTAAAAAGCCACCACGCCTCCTTCCTTCCCATGTCATGCTTGTGTCACCTTGCACATGTCATAATGCTCCCACTTGTCCACACCTTCTGGTTTGATGATGTCACAATCCCTGGCTTCTTGTACAAGCTTGTCTCTTGGTCACTTATTTGTTTTACGGTTCGCTTATCGTTCGTTCTCGTTTATCGTTTGAGGGATCATACCCGGGATCTTATTACTTAGGTTCCTTTAACCTTTCTCAATATATTATATTACTTTTATGATCCTCTCCTATAATCCTTTAATTTAAATCCTTTTTATCCTGTTACCTTATACTCAATTCTCTCCGTATCTTGTGGATTTCCGGGAAAAATCAAAGTGTTCGGAATTGGATTCTGACGATCTTTACATACACTTATATACCACATAGAGTACTAATAATATCTCATAAGATCAATAACAGAACCCCTACATAGCGTGACATGAAAAATTTTCTCGTTCAGCAAAAACACTATTCATAAGGGTTTCAAAATTTCTCAAAAAATGGGGTTATTACAAGGACCAACTGCTGCTGGATCATCCAAGAACTCCAGGAAAGCGTATACCCAAGAAGTTATGCATATTGTTGGGGAAGCCCCGAAGAGGGCCATGACAGAAGTAATAATGGCTTTCGATGATTCTGATCTGGAGGGTGTGAAATTTCCCCATTACGACCCGCTGGTCATAACCCCGATAATAGGGAACAACCCGGTGAAGAGGGTCTATGTGGATAATGGTGCTTCAATGGATATCTTGGTCCATGACACCTTTTTAAAGATGGGATATAATGACTCCCAATTGACCCCAACCGACATGCCGATATATGGATTTGCGGGAGTGGAGTGCCCCATGGAAGGGATAATCAAGTTGCCAACAACCATAGGACTGGAACCAAGGAAAGCAACACAGATGTTAGACTTTGTGGTGGTAAAAGCTAGTCCAACTTTTAACGCTATCATGGGAAGAACAGAGATACATGCCTTCAAGGCAATCCCTTCTTCCTACCATCCAGTTATGAAGTTTCCCTCCTAGAATGGTATTGGAGAAGAAAGAGGAGATAAAAATTGGCTAGAAGTTATTATGTGGCCTCACTGAGGGCAGATGGAGTTGGGGGGCAGGTTCTGCCTATTGAAGATCTGGATATTCGAGAGAATGATGAGAAAATAGGGAGGCCGGCTGAAGACTTGGTTTCAATTCCTTTAGCTCCTGAGGATCCTGAGAAAGTTACTTTCGTTGGAGCTACACTAGAGGAGCCCCTTAGAGGGAAGTTAGTGAAAGTTTTGCAAGAAAATAATGATGTGTTTGCATGGTCGGTAGCTGATATGCCAGGCATAGAGCCGAAACTAATTACTCACAAGCTGAATGTGGATCCGAGTAGGAAGACGGTAAATCAAAAGAAAAGAAGTTTTGCTCCAGAGAGGCAAGAAGCTATAAAACAGGAAGTAGAGAAGCTCTTAAAGGCTGGTTTCATTGAGGATATTCAATTTTCGGAATGGTTAGCAAACCCTGTAATGGTGAAAAAGGCCAATAGAAAATGGAGGATGTGTGTGGACTTCACTGATCTGAATGATGCCTATCCTAAGGACTATTTCCCATTACCACGGATTGATACTTTGATAGATGCCACTGCTGGGCATGAGATGCTGAACTTTATGGATGGGTTTAGTGGATACAATCAGATCAAGATGCACAAGGATGACATTCCAAAGGATCTTATTGGCAAGACTACGGAAGTCTATGTTGATGATATGATAGCCAAGAGTCTAGTAAAGACTGACCATATAACCCATTTGAGGGAAGCTTTTGAGGTCTTGAGATACCATAAGATGATGTTAAATACTACGAAGTGTGCTATCGGAGTAGGGTCTGGAACATTTTTGGGATTAATGGTTTCCAAAAGAGGAATCGGGGCCAATCCCGATAAAATAAAGGCAATCCTGGATATAGAACCACCAAAAACTATCAAAGATATTCAGAAACTCACAGGAAGGGTTGCTGCACTGGGACGATTCATCTCCAAGTCAGGGGACAAGTGCTTGTCGTTCTTCAAGTCCTTAAAGAAGGTTAAAGATTTCGTATGGAGTGAGGAAAGCTAGAAGGCATTCGAGAAGTTAAAGAAATATATGGCTCAGGCCCCGTTGCTGGCCATGCCGGCTTTGAATGAAGTTTTATACTTATATTTGGCCGTTTCAGAAAGTGCCTTGAGCGCTGTATTGGTTAAGGATGAAATGAAAATCCAGAAACCCGTATACTATGTCAGTACAATTTTGCATGGAGCTGAATTGAATTATTCAACTATTGAGAAGTTTGCTTTAGCCTTGGTAATGGCTTCGAGAAAGCTGCGTCCTACTTCCAGGCTCATAAAATTGAGGTGCTAAAAAATCAACCCCTGAGAAATATCATTCACAGTCCCAAGGCTAGTGGGAGGTTAATTAAGTGGGTAATAGAGCTGGGAGAATTCGACACCAAATATAAACCACGAACGGAAATAAAAGCCCAGGTGTTAGGTGACTTCGTGGTGGAATGTACCATACCCAACCAAGAAGTCGATGGGCAGGAAGATACCATACCCCAAGACAAGGAAGTTGATAAGGGGGACAAAGAACAAGATGATAAGAAGAGAGAATATTGGGTGCTCTATTTTGATGGAGCATCAAAAACAAATTCAAGTAGAGCTGGTTTGGTTTTATAAAGCCCTGATTGGTTCTTGATTGAATATGCCATAAAGTTAGACTTCCCGACCACAAATAATGAGGCAGAATATGAAGCTCTAATAGCTGGCCTCGGCCTAGCAGGGACACTTAGAGTCAAAAACTTAAAAGTCTATGAAGACTCGAAGCTGGTCATATCCCAGGTAAAGGGAGAGTTTGAGGAAGGGACGATACGATGGCTAAGTATGTCCTCCTAGTAAGGGCTGTGATGACCCAATTCGATGAATGCCATGTTAAGCACATTCCGAGGGAGGAAAATGCTAAGGCAGATGCATTATCAAAGTTTGCTTCATCTGAGATAGAGAAAAGTTCAGGAAGTGTATACTTCCGCGTTCTGAAGACACTGAGCATTGATGTTAAGCTTATAGCTCCTATCGGTCTGGGGACGTCATGGATAGATCCCATTAAGACCCATATTCAAACCGGTTGGTTTCCTAATGATGCTACTGAAGCATGGAAGTTGGCTGTTCGAGCATTAAGATACTCCCCGATAGATGAGATTTTGTATAAAATATCTTAGGTGATTCCTTACTTAAGATGTCTCAGGCCCGATGAGGCACGCTTGGCTCTTGAAGAAGTACATGAGGGTATCTATGGATAACACTTGGGGAGCAGAGCACTGGCTCATAAGATAACTAAGCAGGTTGCACAATTCCTATGGGAAAATATCATATGCCGGTATGGAATTTCCCACATCCTAGTCACTGACAATGGAACACAGTTCAACAATGAGGAATCCAAGAAGTATTGTGAGGAGAATGAAATTAAATTACGATTCACCTCTGTGGCTCACCCGCAAGCCAATGGGCAAGTGGAAGTGGCGAATCGGATAATCCTGGATGGACTAAAGAAGAGGATCGAGAAGTCGAGGAATAATTGGATGGATGAGATACTCCCAATACTATGGGCCTATAGGACTACCTGTAGAGTCATGACTGGAGCAACTCCCTTCATGTTAGCATATAGGGCAGAAGCAGTTGTTCCTGTAGAGATATCACATTCGTCCGCTAGGATACAAACTTTCAATGTTGAGGAAAATGAGGAAGGGAAAAGGTTAGCCCTGGATCTAATCGACGAAGTACGAGATGAGGCATATGCGAAGATAGTGGAATATCAGAAAAATGATTCATTCTATTATAACCTAAGGGTTAAGGAAAGGTTTTTTAAGCAAGGTGACTTAGTCCTGAGAAAGGTGGAAGCTTCTGGTGTAGGGCAGAAAGGGTAACTTGCCCCGAATTGGGAAGGGCCATACAAGGTCAAAAGTGTTCAGGGTAGAGGAACCTACAAGCTTGAGACCATGGATGGTTTTGAAGTCCCGAGAACTTGGCATGCGCAAAACCTAAAGGTTTACTATGTGTAAAACAGTTAAAGCATATTCACTTGTCAGAATGACAAGTAGGTTTAAAAGCACCTTGAAGCTTTGCTTGCTTAGGATTTTTATGTATTTAGTAATAGAAGATATGTTTAGATTTTATCAGGGTTGAACCCACTTTATGTAAGGTATTAAGAATACCAAGTTATAATAAAAAGTGTTCAGCTTGATCTAGCCTATTAGATTGATACATTGTGAAGGATAAAACCAAGTTATAAACTTGAGTTTGAAAACTCGGAAAAACTACGATAATATTTGGACAATTCAAGTGAAAATAATTAAAGTCAATTACACAAATTCAAAAACATCCGAAGAAAAGAAAAGTACATAAAGAGTTAGTGTAACACCCCCAAATCCGGGGTCGGAGATCCGGGTTGTCACGAGTTCCATTTCCCTTAATAACACCCAATCTTAATAAATAATCAACTACTCTGTACTGTGACCCCACAATAAACACACACACCACAAGTTATAGTCTCAGAGATGAACACTCAAAAATAACACAAGTCCTTATATTCCATAATTATAAACCGTTACACCTTAAAAAGGTTCTGAATAAATTTACATATTCCTTGCCATTATTACAATTCATATTATACATAAGTCCGGTTCATCAATAGTTGAAAACCTAGCCTATTGGTAGCTCCTACCTCAGCTACGGCGGCATCAACGCTTTAAGAAGACTGCGGAACGTTTTCTAACCGCTTGCGAATCGGGAGCTTGGTCTTGTTCATCTTTTCTATCTGTTGTTGTGTGATGAAAGAAGAAAGCAAGGGTGAGCAGCAAGCCCACCAAAATAATATGTATAATGATTAACAATATATGAGCCTTCTCATAGTACTCATGAAAGTCTTGGTCAAAAGAAATGAACCAAGTTTGATATCTTAATGCGATGAAGTCGCAAAATATTCAATATATATACATATATACTTTTCAAAATATGGGAAGTCCTCTTCCATGCATAATACACACAGAGTTCCAGTGTATAACTGTATAAAAATATCGTTGCAAGGTGATCTCATATATCTAACCTTGTCTCAACGTTTTTCTGAAAATCTTTGTCATGCATAAGATAATCATTTACTAGATATAAGTTTAAAAGATGAAGTTACAAGATACTCCAATATACTTATATCTTTTCCAAATACTACTTGAACTACCACCGTTCAAGTTATAATTAGTTTCAAAAGTTCATCACACTGATGAGACTACAAGATAAGACTTGAATAGATTCAATCTTTGAAATATTTTAAAGAAAATGAAGTTATGATATACTTCATTAAGTCCCAATATATATATACACCTATATATATACATACGTTTCCTGAAAACCTCTGTCATGTAAAGTATGAACAGAATTGCAATATCCAATAAATTTGGAAAGGAAAGAATTTTGGCATAAACCTGATATCTTGTAGATCAGGCAAAGATACCAATAAGTAACCTTTTCTACTAGTAGATGGACAAATTCCCCACTGGTCATCACCCTGGTCGTAATAGGACCTTATGCTGGACTGCCACTCAGCCACTTATGCATTTGATGGACTCCCACTGAGCCACTTACACTATCATGGACGCCCACTGAGCCCATGTTGCTTATGCCGACTCGATAGATGGACTTACTTCCCGAACGTTGGGTAAGTAATCAATTCATTTACCAAAACTGCAACCTTGTTGCGAATATAAAACACACCATAGAGCCGGATCCCTCAGGTTTTGAGCGAGTACTTAAATCCCCTTTTTAAAAGGAAGATCCTAAATATAGAAATGAGTTTTGGGATCCGCTCTAACTTTTAAAAATCATTTTGAAGACTCGAAAACACTTTAAAGAGTGTTTGGAGTAATGCTGATTTAGTGAAGTAAATCAGTCCCAATATATTTGGAAAATGTCTGAATATTATTATTTGAATAATATTCCCATAAAGAATAATCTTTATACAAATAATTGAAGTAGAAGTTGTAAGACTTATACTTGAAATGAGTATTAAATATCCAAAGATATACTTATACGAAAGTACTATCTTTATTTGAATAATCGAAAATGAGTTTGATTATTGAAACATTATTCTTTAATAAACTAAAGAATATTATTAAATAATAAGCGGAGTCATAATACCTCGAATGAATATTATAAATAATATTCATTAAATAAAATAACGGAGTCATACATCCTCAATTGAATATTCAATTAATAATCATTAACAATATAACTGAGTCATAAGCCCTCGAATGAATATTCGAAATAATATTCAATAATAAAATAAAGGAGTCATAAGTCCTCGGATGAATATTCGAAATAATATTCAATAATAAAATAAAGGAGTCATAAGTCCTCGGATGAATATTCGAAATAATATTCAATAATAAAATAAAGTTAAAGTTATCGAATAAACCTTATTCGATTAATAGTTTTGAAAACTATAACCATATATATATAAAAATACATATATTATACTCGGGAACATCGACTCCCGGTTTAGAAATATGTTCACCCTTTGATCCCCTATACTAAGGGTAAACTCAATACCGCTTATCTCTAGCATAGGTATTATGCAACTGTAAGCATTTTAACCAACAGATATATAATCCAAGAATATGAAACAGGCATGCATATATACCATATCACATGCTACAATATATCGCAAGAATTTGCTAATAACAAATATGCATTTATCGCAAGATCATGCATATACACATATACATCACAACAACAGTATAACGGGTAGAAAACTTGCCTGAGCGACTGGGGGTTACAAATGGCTCGGGACGAGTCTGGTAACCTATAAACAACAAGTAAGTTGGAATTAAACCAAAGTCACTTGTACATCTATACATTAACCAACTTAGACTCTAACGCTCGCTTTGCGCTTACTAATTCTCTTAAGTCACTCGAGTACCCTCGGCTCCACCATTTTTAATAATTTAACCATTTCGAGTTTTAAGGCGATTCCTTCGCGGGTGTCTTACCAACTGCCTATTACACCTTACATAAATGTTTCATACTTCCATTAGTCCTTTAAGGTCTTTAACCTATGTTTCAAAGTAAGGTGAGGGGTAATGTTTCGTTCGTGAAACGTCGTTACTAAAACGGCCGTTTCTCCTAAACCGTTCATCAGAATCAAACGAACCACATATCAAAACGAAGCTCATAACATGAACTATCTAAGAATAGAAATGGTCAAAACCTAGCAGTGAGTTCAAGGGTTCTGATGTTAAGAACAAAAACAGCCTAAAGTAAATTGGACATTACGACGGCTATGTTTACGCGATTTCCAAATTTTTTACCATTCCAAATCATATCAATCCAACTACCAATCAACAACAACTCAAGATACACATCAATGCTACTGATTTCAGTCATAATAAGCTCAAGGATCTCAATCCAATCATATACTATAACATCTCCAAATTCAACTAAACTACTTAACAATTAAGCTCGAATCATGCTTATCATTCAAATTACTACTCATCCATCCAAACCATCTCCAAACTTCAACATTCAAACTTATTACTAAAGGGTGTGAAGATTTATACCTTTATTGGAGGGTGGAAAGTTACTAGTAAGCCTTATGGAGCCTCCTACAAGCTTGATCTTTCCAAAGAAATCAAGAACACAAAGTTAGGCTTTGAAGTTTCTAAAAGTCCGATTTAAAGAACTATAAAAATGAGGGTCTTACCATACTTATTTGGAAGAGACTTGTGAACAAGAGTTGTAGGCCATCTCAATAACTTTCCAACGAGCTATAGAACATAACATTTGAGTGAGTATTGAAGGAGATATGGCATTTTGAAGTTGCTGGGTTTGTTTTAGCCGAGAGCTTTCTTCTTGAAATGGGAAAGTCAACTTTCAATTTGTATTTGTGTTGTGATATTTGTTGGTTGGTGGCTTCCTTTTGTCTTGGAATTAAATTAAATTTTTACCATGGTGAAAAATGTGTGGCTCACAATCAACCAACCAATCCTTCCCACTTGTCATGCTTAGGTCATCAAGCTTAGGTCATCTTGTTACACTTGTCTTCTTCTTGTTGGTTTGATGACATCATCATCCCTAACCTCCTTGATTAACTCCTAATTGCTTGCCTAATGACCGCTGATCTATTATACGGTTCGCTTAACTTTCGTTCTCGTTTATCGTTTGAGGAATCATATTCGGGATCTTATCACTTGGGTTCCCCTAAACCTTCCTCAATATTTTATATTCCTTTTTATGATCCCCTCTTAAAATCCTTGAATTTAAATCCTATTTATCCTGTTACCTTATACTCACTTCTTTCTGTATCTGGTGGATTTCCGGGAAAAATCAAAGTGTTCGGAATTGGATTCTGACGATCTTTACATACACTTATATACCATATAGAGTACTAATAAAATCTCAGAATATCAATAACAAAACCCCTACATAGTGTGGCATGAAAAGTTTTCTTATTCAGCATAATCAGCAAAATCACTATTCATAAGGGTTTCAAAAATTCCAAAAATTGGGGTTATTACAGTCTCCCCTCCTTAAAAGGATTTCGTCCCGGAATCAGATTGAAAATGAATAGGGATACTTTCTTAGCATTACACTTTCTAACTCTCAAGTAAATTTTCCCATATTGTGGTTCTTCCATCAAACTCTGAATAGTTTGATAACCCGTCTCCTAAGCACTTGTTCCTTTTTCAATCTATAACCCTTCCTGGTTGCTCCATATAGGTTACGTCTGGTTGCATGTATATGCGCTCATATGCCCCTATTTATCTGGCATCCGAATTACACTTCCTTAACATTGATACGTGAAACACGTTATGACTTGCTACATGTTCTGGGGTAAGGCTAGCTCATATGCTAACTTCCCAATACTTCTTAATATATCCAAGGGTCCGACAAATTGTGGACTTAGCTTTCCTTTCTTTCCGAATCTCATCAATCCTTTCCAAGGGTTTCCAAGGGGATACCTTTAACAACACTAGGTCCCCTACTTCCTATTCTTTGTCCTTTCGTGTCAAATCAACATACTTCTTATGTCCATCTTGGGTTACTACCAGCCGTCCTCTGATTAGATCTATTATATCCTTGGTCCTTTGGACTACTGCGGGTCCGAGCATCTTGCGCTCTACAACTTCATCCTAACATAAGGGAGATCGACATTGTCTTCCCTCAAGGATCTCATAAGGCGACAACTCGATAATGACATAAGATCTATTGTCGTAAGAAAACTCAATCCGTGTTAAGTGATCATTCCAATTTCTTTCAAGTCTATTGCACAGACTCTCATTATAGCTTTTAGCATTAGAGCTTTTGCTTCTCAATACCCATTCTTTTCCAGTTCGTAATTGCTACTACCTTCTGTTCCTAATATTATACTGGTTATACTTTTGCTCGTTAGCGTTCTATAACCTTTTAATAACCTCGTCAACCTTAGTATCACGAATGTGTTTCCATTCCGCATACCACCACAACTTTACTACTCCTTTTTCAGCTGCTTCTATCTTCGAAAGCTTAGTCCTTCATATGGAAGTAAAAGAATTTATTGAGAGATCACTATGATCATGAACACTTGTTACATTGCATAGTTAGTACAGAAGGTGGCCAGCCTTTAGTACTTGACAAGCAATTAAACAATATATGGTATCCTACTCGGCTTCTATCACACAGATAGATAGTCATTCGGCAATACCTCCCCTTCTGGAAGGGTTGTTCTTCTCAGCTTATATGAAATGAAAAGAAGAGAAAAGAACGAATTGAAGAGAATTGTATATGTGAAAAAAAAAATATACTGCCACCAAATATCTGGCTTGGAACCTACCTCTGAACTATAGAGGTTTGATATAGGAGAACAAAACATATGTGTATTTATATCAACATCAAGTATTATAGCATCGCATTTTACATGCTTAAATATTTACTATTCCATCCATCATTCTATGGACCCAGGCTCTTCCTCGAGCTTATACACAATCACCTTTGAAACTCCCTCGATATCGAAAATTGAAACTGGGATCTCATTCTAGACATCATCGTTACTAGAATTCTATGCTTGCACCGCAACCTTCCTCGTATAATAATACGACTCTCTATTGATAAGAAAGAATAAATATTCAATAGGTAGATACTCTACTTAATTAGTCTATCAATGATAACTTATACACTACCACGACCCGATTAGTGGTACTCAATCTCAACACCCATTCCAATACAACTCTCACGGTTGTAATCAGCTCATTACTCGCAGAATCATTGCTGCCTTACTAAGGTCCACCACTGACCTACTGTAGTCATTCATTTTCCATGAAGTCTTAATAGCTAACCATACGGAGTCCATATATCTCGTATCTAATTCTACTAAGGAGGTAACATAATCACCATTCATGATTCATGAAGAACACTCTTGATCCTGCCATACATACATGACATGAAGCAGATAAAATTGTAGAAGAGTTTCAATCAAAGCAACGATAGCAGGTTAATACCATTCTTAATCATATGCCTTCGATAGAAGACTTAACTCAAAGGTTCGTTTAGTCCTTTTGAAATATGGTCCAGGCTCATTCTCAAGATATGACCCTCTAAGATAGATAGCCCGCTCACGGTGATTACAAAAATTAATCTTTACCCAACTACTATCACGGTTGAGTATCGCACAATCATCAGAAGGAATGTCAATCTTCCACACCATAATACAACCTTCACAGCCTTAACCATTATCACTATATTCCTCTGGCACGAGCGCCTATAATTGTCCTCTTACACTTAAAGTGTCGGCCACCTCTTTGGCCTTTCTTGATAGTAATATTTCCTTACAATCAATGTCATTTCAACCACCTTCACTAAATTTTCTACCTCATTTCCAATCACTGCTTGTGTGAAGATGTTTTCCTTAAAATCTGATGAGTAAAAAAAAATACCACCATTTTTCCATAAGTTATTGCCTCAGTCTTTAGAGGTTAATCACTGTCACGACTGACTCTCAATCATACTTAGAACATCTTTTATCCTAGGCCCTAATTGCCCTGAACAATTTCGACCTTTACTGGTTCGATCCATACTTTCTCGTGGTTTAACACGTGCCCCACTTGGCATCATTATAATTACGTCATATTTCCTTTATCAACATTTTTATTCTTGAGAATTTTGAATATTACCTTTCTCCTTATAAAACCTCTAAGGTTATCCTCGAATCGTTCCTCCTGTATTCCCTAGATACAGGGCATATCAAGATACCATTTATTAATACCAGAATCATTGTCTATATACTTCTGAAAAATTTCTCCACTGATTCTTAAAGGTTGTTATTACCTTAATCCTTTCCAATTCATACTGTCAAAACTCACATTATCCCTATTAAGGGTGAAATTCCAACCTTTATGCATTCCCCGAGGATTCATTTTAAGTTACCGATGTTCAATCCTTAATTCCACCTTTAAAAGGTACATGCATCCTTCCATGAATAAATCAAGTCATATATCCCTGATAAGGGTATCTTATTCAATCATTCCCACCTCGATAGTATATGCCTAATTTCACAATAACATCTGTATTCAAAATGAGGTCAATCAATATGGCCTCCAAAAGATAAGAACGGTTATCCGCTTTTCTTGCCTGATTCAGTAATGATAACAGGGATGTTCTAGAAGATGTTTGTCGTGTTCAACGTGAACCTTTTAGTTCTAACTACTCATTTACCTCTTTTATTTATCTCAACAGTCATCTCAATGTTGGGACATCTTTCATACCTGGCATCTCCCTTTCTGGGTATCATGCCCCCGGTCTTACACTTCACATTCTTGAAGGTCACTTCCTTCATCCAATTTTCCTAATTTCTTACTTTCTTGTCTCCTCAGTCCATCCGTGTTTCCTTATTAATCAATCGATCTATCTCAAATTTTCATCGAATACTGTCAACTTCAAGGGAATTAACTTTACATATCGCTTACGCCTTCAAACCTTGAATTTATCTCATGATCAGTCACCATCGCGCTGATGATGACACACTTCTCTATATTTATTGCAAGGGTTTCTTAGGGTTTCCCATACCTAACTCCCTTATCACTTCTCAACTCTATTTCCTTTATATCCCTTTATACTCCTTCCCTTTTCAGTCTTTTATTTTCGTTTCCATTACAACCATTACATGAACCAACACAACATAAGCATTGATTTCAAACATCCCGTCATTCTGGATTCGTGTCCTCAGAACAAATCTTGACAACTTTTACAACTTAGATTCATAATTCAACATACTCGTCCGCTTTTGTTCTGGCTCTAAAGCTTTTACACTACCTCCATAACCTTGGGAAGTACTTTCCCGAAAACAATTGTCTAAACTTTAATCAGTTTATTTTAACCTCTGGCTCTGTGCCTTTCTTGGCCTTTCACCAACGGGTGGCCTCTCTCTTACGGGGGTAAGTGACAAAAACAGTCTTTTGTGCTTCGTCAATCATTTAGAATCTCAAATAATTCCTATATTTCCTTTAGTCAGGCTCTTGCCTCGACTGGGTCAAACTGTTCCTTGGAACTCTGAGAGCTTAGCGACTTAAAGGTCCTGAAAGAATTTCTCACTGCATTGTTTCCTCAGGGTGGTGGTTGGGGATAATAGTCTAAGTTCTGTCTAGACAGGTCCATAAATTGTTGTATAGGAGTACCGTCTCGGGTCTCCTTTCCTTACTCGACTTTCTGTTTCTTTTGTATAAAATGTTTCATCCTTCCCCCATACTTGGGGTTATTTTATACATTTTAAATCCTCATTTTCCACTTCATTATGTTATGGGTTCATTCTATCTTGATGGCGACCTCCCTGACTATCACATTCAGGGTTTGCCCTAAATCTTATTCCTTGAACTATGACTTTCATCTAAGATCTCATCTTTAAGCTCTTGAACGTTTGGAACTCAAATTCTGTAGGAATACCTCATTATTCCCTTATCATTTTTCTCGATATTAATCTTTTATCTAATTGTTGGCTCTCTGCCTTCATTCATCACTTTTTCTTGGCACAATAATAAATTTTCCAATAATTCAGACCGCATAGCGATCTCAAACAGCTTTTCAGTACCGGCTCCGGTTACCTTCACTTCTATTTCCATTTTCTCAAAATCTCTTATAAACTCTCCCAAAGACATTATCATCTTGAGTCTCTCCTTTTTACTAAGAGCATCAGCCACCATATTGGCTTTCCCCGAATGATAAAGAATCTCTCAATCATAATTCTTGATTAGCTCTAACCGCCTCCTCTGGCGTATGTTGAGCTCTTTCTGCGTGAAAATGCACTAGAGCACTTATGGCTTGTGTAATTCTCGCACTTCTCTCCATACAAGTAGTGCCTCCAATATTTAGGGCAAAACTATTGCCACGAGCCCAAGCTCATGGATGGGGATATCGAATTTTATATTCCCTTAATTGTCTTGACGCGTACGCGATTACCTTGCTGTGCTGTATATGAAGCACCCTAATTCCTTATGCGAAGCATCACTACACTTCACAAAATCTCATTTTCCATCCGGCAACGCCAACATAGGGAACGTCACCAACCTTTGCTTCGGTTCTTAAAAGTTGTTCTCGCATTTCTCTGTCCATTCGAACTTCTCAGTCTTACGAGTAAGCCGCGTTAAAGGGGGCTACTATCTCTACAAACTTGAACGAACCTCCTGTAGTGATCGACCAATCCTACCTCTGGTAGTCGACCTAACCATGGTCATCAATTCATCAGTGGTTCTTTATTCATTCTTGTCAGGATCCTCCACGGGATCCTCCTCATCAACTATCCCTTCTAGGACAACATCCTCAATCGCTAAATCCTATATATCAACATAATCCGGTCCTGCGTTAGGACGCTCTATCGGATCCACAATCCGATCTCCAATTAGTAATAAAACATCATCGCGTTGTTACTCCTCAACCTCAGGGTTCGGTGTCCCGCTACCATATACGATAACGAACTACGCTTCTATCACGATATTTATAAGGGTTCCCATAAGGGTTTTAACTGTCAGTACTACGTTAGGTAGCCCGACTAGGAACTTGGCAAGAGTTTTTATTATCTTAGTGAACTTATTATCTTAACGTCACATCATCTCTGAGGTTTATAACGCTTAGCTCTGATACCACTCCTGTAACACCCCCAAATTCGGGGTCGGGGATCCGGGTTGTCACGAGTTCCATTTCCCTTAATAACACCCAATCTTAATAAATAATCAACTACTCTGTACTGTGACCCCACAATAAACACACACACCACAAGTTATAGTCTCAGAGATGAACACTCAAAAATAACACAAGTCCTTATATTCCATAATTATAAACCGTTACACCTTAAAAAGGTTCTGAATAAATTTACATATTCCTTGCCATTATTACAATTCATATTATACATAAGTCTGGTTCATCAATAGTTGAAAACCTAGCCTATTGGTAGCTCTTACCTCAGCTACGGCGGCATCAACGCTTTCAGAAGACTGCGGAACGTTTTCTAACCGGTTGCGAATCGGGAGCTTGGTCCTGTTCATCTTTTCTATCTGTTGTTATGTGATGAAAGAAGAAAGCAAGGGTGAGCAGCAAGCCCACCAAAATAATATGTATAATGATTAACAATATATGAGCCTTCTCATAGTACTCATGAAAGTCTTGGTCAAAAGAAATGAACCAAGTTTGATATCTTAATGCGATGAAGTCGCAAAATATTCAGTATATATACATATATACTTTTCAAAATATGGGAAGTCCTCTTCCATGCATAATACACACAGAGTTCCAGTGTATAACTGTATAAAAATATCGTTGCAAGGTGATCTCATATATCTAACCTTGTCTCAACGTTTTTCTGAAAATCTTTGTCATGCATAAGATAATCATTTACTAGATATAAGTTTAAAAGATGAAGTTACAAGATACTCCAATATACTTATATCTTTTCCAAATACTACTTGAACTACCACCGTTCAAGTTATAATTAGTTTCAAAAGTTCATCACACTGATGAGACTACAAGATAAGACTTGAATAGATTCAATCTT
Source organism: Apium graveolens (assembly GCF_009905375.1). Lineage (NCBI taxonomy): Eukaryota > Viridiplantae > Streptophyta > Magnoliopsida > Apiales > Apiaceae > Apium > Apium graveolens. Next base: position 51,542,718 of record NC_133647.1, on the reverse strand, counting down.
TGAAATATTTTAAAGGAAATGAAGTTATGATATACTTCATTAAGTCCCGATATATATATACACCTATATATATAGATACGTTTCCTGAAAACCTCTGTCATGTAAAGTATGAACAGAATTACAATATCCAATAAATTTGGAAAGGAAAGAATTTTGGCATAAACCTGATATCTTGCAGATCAGGCAAAGATACCAATAAGTAACCTTTTCTACTAGTAGATGGACGAATTCCCCACTGGTCATCACCCTGGTCGCAATAGGACCTTATGCTGGACTGCCACTCAGCCACTTATGCATTTGATGGACTCCCACTGAGCCACTTACACTATCATGGACGCCCACTGAGCCCATGTTGCTTATGCCGACTCGATAGATGGACTTACTTCCCGAACGTTGGGTAAGTAATCAATTCATTTACCAAAACTGCAACCTTGTTGCGAATATAAAATACACCATAGAGCCGGATCCCTCAGGTTTTGAGCGAGTATTTAAATCCCCTTTTTAAAAGGAAGATCCTAAATATAGAAATGAGTTTTGGGATCCGCTCTAACTTTTAAAAATCATTTTGAAGACTCGAAAACACTTTAAAGAGTGTTTGGAGTAATGCTGATTTAGTGAAGTAAATCAGTCCCAATATATTTAGAAAATGTCTGAATATTATTATTTGAATAATATTCCCATAAAGAATAATCTTTATACAAATAATTGAAGTAGAAGTTGTAAGACTTATACTTGAAATGAGTATTAAATAACCAAAGATATACTTATACGAAAGTACTATCTTTATTTGAATAATCGAAAATAAGTTTGATTATTGAAACATTATTCTTTAATAAACTAAAGAATATTATTAAATAATAAGCGGAGTCATAATACCTCGAATGAATATTATAAATAATATTCATTAAATAAAATAACGGAGTCATACATCCTCAATTGAATATTCAATTAATAATCAGTAATAATATAACTGAGTCATAAGCCCTCGAATGAATATTCGAAATAATATTCAATAATAAAATAAAGGAGTCATAAGTCTTCGGATGAATATTCGAAATAATATTCAATAATAAAATAAAGGAGTCATAAGTCCTCGGATGAATATTCGAAATAATATTCAATAATAAAATAAAGTTAAAGTTATCGAATAAACCTTATTCGATTAATAGTTTTGAAAACTATAACCATATATATATAAAAATATATATATTATACTCGGGGACATCGACTCCCGGTTTAGAAATATGTTCACCCTTTGATCCCCTATACTAAGGGTAAACTCAATACCGCTTATCTCTAGCATAGGTATTATGCAACTGTAAGCATTTTAACCAACAGATATATAATCCAAGAATATGAAACAGGCATGCATATATACCATATCACATGCTACAATATATCGCAAGAATTTACTAATAACAAATATGCATTTATCGCAAGATCATGCATATACACATATACATCACAACAACAATATAACGGGTAGAAAACTTGCCTGAGCGACTGGGGGTTACAAATGGCTCGGGACGAGTCTGGTAACCTATAAACAACAAGTAAGTTGGAATTAAACCAAAGTCACTTGTACATCTATACATTAACCAACTTAGACTTTAACGCTCGCTTTGCGCTTACTAATTCTCTTAAGTCACTCGAGTACCTTCGGCTCCACCATTTTTAATAATTTAACCATTTCGAGTTTTAAGGCGATTCCTTCGCGGGTGTCTTACCAACTGCCTATTACACCTTACATAAATGTTTCATACTTCAATTAGTCATTTAAGGTCTTTAACCTATGTTTCAAAGTAAGGCGAGGGGTAATGTTTCGTTCGTGAAACGTCGTTACTAAAACGGTCGTTTCTCCTAAACCGTTCATCAGAATCAAACGAACCACATATCAAAACGAAGCTCGTAACATGAACTATCTAAACATGGCAATGGTCAAAACCTAGCAGTGAGTTCAAGGGTTCTTATGTTAATAACAAAAACAGCCTAAAGTAAATCGGACATTACGACGGCTATATTTACGCGATTTCCAAATTTTTTACCATTCCAAATCATATCAATCCAAATACCAATCAACAACAACTCAAGATACACATCAATGTTACTGATTTCAGTCATAATAAGCTCAAGGATCTCAATCCAATCATATATTATAACATCTCCAAATTCAACTAAACTACTTAACAATTAAGCTCGAATCATGCTTATCATTCAAATTACTACTCATCCATCCAAACCATCTCCAAACTTCAACATTCAAACTTATTACTAAAGGGTGTGAAGATTTATACCTTTCTTGGAGGGTGGAAATTTACTAGTAAGCCTTATGGAGCCTCCTACAAGCTTGATCTTTCCAAAGAAATCAAGAACACAAAATTAGGCTTTGAAGTTTCTAAAAGTCCGATTTAAAGAACTATAAAAATGAGGGTCTTACCTTGCTTATTTGGAAAAGACTTGTGAACAAGAGTTGTAGGCCATCTCAATACCTTTCCAACGAGCTATAGAACATAATATTTGAGTGAGTATTGAAGGAGATATGGAAGTTTGAAGTTGCTGGGTTTGTTTTAGCCGAGAGCTTTCTTCTTGAAATGGGAAAGTCAACTTTCAATTTGTATTTGTGTTGTGATATTTGTTGGTTGGTGGCTTCCTTTTGTCTTGGAATTGAATTAAATTTTTACCATGGTGAAAAATGTGTGGCTCACAATCAACCAACCAATCCTTCCCACTTGTCATGCTTAGGTCATCAAGCTTAGGTCATCTTGTTATACTTGTCTTCTTCTTGTTGGTTTGATGACATCATCATCCCTAACCTCCTTGATTAACTCCTAATTGCTTGCCTAATGACCGCTGATCTGTTATACGGTTCGCTTAACTTTTGTTCTCGTTTATCGTTTGAGGAATCATATCTGGGATCTTATCACTTGGGTTCCCCTAAACCTTCCTCAATATTTTATATTCCTTTTTATGATCCCCTCTTAAAATCCTTGAATTTAAATCCTATTTATCCTGTTACCTTATACTCACTTCTTTCTGTATCTGGTGGATTTCCGGGAAAAATCAAAGTGTTCGGAATTGGATTCTGACGATCTTTACATACACTTATATACCATATAGAGTACTAATAAAATCTCAGAATATCAATAACAGAACCCCTACATAGTGTAGCATGAAAAGTTTTCTTATTCAGCATAATCAGCAAAATCACTATTCATACGGACCATAAGAGTTTGAAGTATGAACTCACGAGGAAAGCAAATGTAGTGGCAAGAGATAAGCAAAAAGGAGAGAGAATGAACATAGGGACTGTACCAGAAGAATTATCTATGGAATTCTAGAAGTTGGAATTGGGAGTCAAGGTTCATGACACAAAAGGAGTAAGAATGTATAGTATGACTTTCCAGTCGGAGTTGTTAGAGAAGATAAGGAAGTGTCAAGAAGAGGTAATGGATCAGGATATAAATCATTTGGTAGGTGAAGAATTGTACACGCAAAAAGGACGATCAAGGTATTCTTAGGTTCTCTTCTAGAATTCGGATTCCACCAGTGACGGAGTTGAAGAATGAAATTTTACCAAAAGCTCATAATTCAAGGTATTCAATCCATCCAGGGAGTACCAAGATGTATAGAGATTTAAAGGAAAAATTATTAGTGGCCAGATATGAAAAGGGAAATTACGGAATGGGTTAGTAGATGTCATACATATCAAAGAGTTAACGCAAAATATCAGAGACTCGGTGGATTGCTACAGCTATTGAAAATTCCATAGTGGAGGTGGGAACATATTGCTAGGAATTTCATAGTTAGATTACCAATGACAAAGGTTAATCATGATATCATCTGGGTTATAGTGGATAGACTTACCAAGTCAGCTCATTTTCTTCCTATAAATTAAAGATTTCCACTAGACAAGTTAGTCCATATGTACCTGAAAGAAACTATAGTTCGTCATGGAATTTCTGTGTTTATCATATCGGATCGAGATCCAAGATTTAATTCAAGATTTTGGAAAAATTTCCAAGAATGTTTGGGAACGAGACTGAATATGAGTACGGCCTACCATCCACAGATGGACGACCAGAGTGAAAGAACGATCCAGACAATGGAAGACATGTTACGTGTTTGTGCTATTCATTTCAAAGGAATTTGGAACAAGCATTTACCTCTGGTAGAATTTGCTTACAACAACAGTTATCAAGCCAATATTGGAATGCCACCCTACGAAGCCCTTTATGGACGCAAAAGTGGATCTCCAGTGTATCGGGACGAAGTAGGAGAACGCAAAATACTTGGACCTGAATTAGTACAGCAAACGAAGGAAGTTGTTGAAGTTATCCAGAAGAGATTGATAGCAGCACAAGACCGTCAAAGAAAGTATGCAAATTAATTAAGGAAAGATATGGAATTCGAAAAAGGAAGCTTGGTATTACTGAAAGTATCACCATGGAAGAGATTAACGAGATTTGGAAAGAAAGGAAAACTGAGCCAATAAGAGCTTCAGGAAGAGTTGTCATATCTAGGAAATCCGATAAAGATTCTAGAAGCAAGAGAGATAGTATTGAGAAATAAAGTGATAAAGTTAGTAAGAGTATTGTGGAGAAACCCAAAGGTTGAAGAGTCAACCTGGGAGTTAGAAAGTGATATGAGAGCAAAGTGTCCTCATTTGTTTTCTTAGGAGATTCTGAGGACAGGATCCTTTTAAGGGGGGAAGGATGTAATATCCGGGATATATCGTGTAATTATTTTTGCTAATAAATAATTATTATATGTGTTCAGTATTTATTCTGTGAATTATTTGTTAAGTGTTAAAGGTGTTTGGATGTTTAAAAATAATATTAATTGAGTATTTTAATTTTTATATGTCCAAAATAAAATATAGGTAATTGTCATATATTCCGAATTATTTTTATGCTGATTTATGATTTTATAGGAATCATATGGATTTTATAAAATCTTTATCCGAGTATTTAAAAACTATTTTTATAAAATCGGGAACTAACCCACGTCATTAATTTTTACGTTTTTAGAACCCGAAATTCTTCCGATAACTCCTTCATAACCTAATTGCAATATTTCGAGCATTTTCCATATTTTGACTTTTTCGATCCGGAGTACGGTTTGTCCTGTGCAGGTCTCGGCGCAACCTTTTCGATACATTATTTGTTTTGGTAAATCGATAAAACTAGTATTTTTGATAAACGGAATCTTTTTATTAAACTATCATAATTATCACCTCGTAATACGTGTAACCAGGCGCTGAGACCAAGACCGCAGTACAAATTGTACTGATTTGGAAAATTATCTCGAAAACCGGTACCGTTTGGATCAGTTTTTATAAATAAACGTACCGTTTTATATCCGGAATGATCCAACGGGATACTAATTTCCCATAATTATAAATAGCCTCTATCGTATTTTATTTTGTACCAGAAATCATTTGCAAAGAGTTTTTACAGAGAAAATACTATAATTATAAACTGTCCTTCGTAATCAAACACAAATTCGAAGGCGTTATCGATATCTGATTTTGGCGTACATATACTCAAAACGAAGCTACTGAAATCTAGAATCCAAATCTTCCATCAATTTCAACCCAGAAACATAAGGTGATTTCCTATTTAATTATTTATATTCGAATTTCTTGGTATTTAAATTATGAATTTTTGTACGGATGATTGTTTGAATGATTTGATGATTGTATGTTGTAGAGCTTGTTTTCGGGATCATTTTGGTATATTATACTCTTGATTTGGAGTTCAATAACATGTTTAATTTTAGATTTGATTCTTGGATTATTGAAATTAGGGTTTGAATGTTCTTGATTGTTCTTGATTACGATTTGGGCGTTTTTAACCCAAGGGTTATTAGACTGAATTGGTTGTACCAATAGATAGATCGTAACAAAACAAATCGATTGGCATATGTGTGATGCACAAATGATAGCCAGAGAGCCCTCATCGGAAAAGAAGGTCGGGCGGCGGCGGATTTTTCCGTCCGTTCTCCCGGCTGATTCGCGATATTTTTGAATGTTTTGATGCCAACAAACGATTCATGCATGTCTCTAGTATATCTCCCGTAATTTAATCATGTTTCTGGGCACAGTTGGGGCCGTCGGAAAAGCTCCATGGCGGCGGCCATGGAGTTCCGGCCGGCCGGGTGAAGAAGATGGGGGGAGGGGTGGTCAAATTACACTTTGATCCCCCTGGTTTACACAGTCCTGTATTTCAGTCACTGGAATTTCCAAAAATTATAAAAAGTGGATTTCTGTTTTAGTTATTCTCAGAAATCATATTTTTAATTATTTTATTTTTCAAAAATTGTTTTAATTATTTTAAAAAGGATTTAAAAATCAATATTTTAATTCTTAAAATTTTTTTTTAAATCAAAAATAAATCTGAATTAATTAGTTAATTAATTTCAGTTAGTATTTAATTGATTAATTAGTCAATTAATTCAAAAATTAATTGATTAATTGATTTAATTAATTATTAATTGATTTTGATTAATTATTTACTTAGATTTAATTATTTAAAAATGATTTAAAAATCTCGAAAAATAGTTTCAAGCTTTAAAATATGATTTTAAATTGTTTTTAAGGCTCGATAATTATTATAAAATTGTTTTGAAGCCAGATTTGGCCAACCGAACCCTATTTATTACCTTGAAATTGATCCAACGAACCGTTTTAATTCCGAAAAATGTTTAAAAAATTATTTTGAATACCCGAAAGCCTGTTTATAACCCGAGACTCCTTTATAAATGATATGTCATTGATTATTTCACGTGTTATGTGCTATATGTGACTTGTTGGTTGACTGTCGGTCTATATGTTCGATGTTTACTTGTTTATAGCATAACTTTCAATCCGTTAACCGGATTCGGGTGAAACGAAGGGTAGATAGAAATGTATGTCGAATAGAATCGTATGAATTAAATATTGATAGATACTTATGAGGCCTAGAAGAGTAAGCAAGGCGTAGGAAAGGGAAGCAGGTGATCAAAAAATGGAATCAACATGTAGAAAATACAGCGAGTGATAAGAAAATAGAATCGAGGCATAGGAAAAGTAGATGAGTGGTTGTTGAAGAGAGTCATTTGACGAATACAAGTGAAATTGGAATCGATTGTGATAAGGCAAGTAATTCTAAACCTTTCTCGAGATATATTACAAATATTTCTAAATTCTCTTGTGACATATTGTTAATATTCAATATAGCTCTGTTTTATATTGGAAATACTTTGAATCCTTCAGCCTTGAACCTGAGCCACATCATTTGATCTTTGAGCCATAAGCCTTATTCTTTGTGAACCATTTCTTGTTGATTTACCAGATACTAAACCACACAAACACGATACTGCTCCACAAATATATATCCATCATATACCAAACACTGGAACAGAATTGTTTAAACATACATAAACTTTTATACTCAACCATACCTTGTGACATAAAAGTACTAAAACCTTGTAAAAACATTATTCATCTAATACCCGATTATCCTACAGGCTGGGGGCCACTTTTTTTATATACTTTGACATACCCTTTTGGTACCCATGAATTTTCACCATGCTCTATTACAAATGTTTTATTGTTATTGATTATGATCTGGTTTTATTGAATTATATTGTTTATCATATTGAACTGCTTTAGAATTGGATAGTTTTCTTTATGTGGACCAGATTCGTGGTCAGACCATATCAATGGTCAAGTTAGGTCAATGTGTGCCTTGGATCCAGTAGTTAGAGCAGTGCTGTGTGCTTTGCTCGGGTTAGTGCGTGACTGATCAGCAGCCTAACCTTGGTTTTAAAAACTTAAAATGAATATCCAATTCTAATGATTATTTAGCAATAAACTTGATTCCTCTGAGTCATCTCGTTTGGTCATTGATTAACCTCGATTATTGTCATTGTGACTTGCTGAGCTAGTTAGCTCACTCTTGCGAATCTTTTTATGTATTCTATAATAAGAAGGATACGGTTGATAGCGAGGTTTCCCAGTTCAATGTACGAGCTAGGATTCCAAATTATGTTGGATCGAGCTAGACGGAGCTTATTGCAGTAGTGAGATAGTAAGGTTGTAAGAATAGTTTCATATCAGTTGTAAATTAAATTAGTTAGGATTTGGTACATTGTAATAAAAGTTAAGGTTGTGGCTTGTTTCATACTTTAACTTGTTGCGATCCGTGGTTATGTAAAGCAGGGTCATTGTAAATAATATTTTATATACAGGTTTATATATTGTGTATGTGTTGTGGACCCCAAACTTCTGACCCGGGTTTGGAGGGCGCCACAGAATATATTGCTGCTGGCAGTTGTTGTGCACAGATTTTATAGATGAAAAACCAATTGCTGGATTATGGTCTATAAGTGGATAGAATTCCTCTTTTCTGTGATAACACAAGTGCAATTGCCATTACTGAAAATCCAGTACAACATTCAAGAACAAAGCACATAGATATCAAGTACCATTTCATTAGGGAGCATGTAATGAATGGTACTGTGGAACTTCATTTTGTTCCAAATGAAAAATAGCTTGCAAATATATTTACCAAGCCACTTGATGAATCCACCTTCTCTAGGTTAGTAAGTGAGTTAGGTATGCTTAATTATTCTTAAATCATTGTTGATATTTTTGCAAGTTGAAATGCAGCCATAAACTTAATTGATTTTTATGATTTTAAGTGAAAATTTGGCTAAGTCAAATTCTACATCTCGACGAATGTTCATTATCCATCGAGTTTGATCATCCGTTAAAATAGAAAATCCTGGTAAAAATCAATTACTTTTCTGGATTATTTTAAACCCGGCGGAAAAATTATTTTGCTCTCATTCGTCGAATTGTCTACATCCTAGCCGTTAAAATTCTAAACATTATCCATCGGATTTACTTACAGTCTGTAAGTATATCATGACGGATAATTGAAAGAATCTTGACAATTTATTTTAATTTAAAAATGGCTATTTTGGGAAATTCTCATTGGGTCTGTAATTTTTACCTTTAATTTTTGTCTAATTTTATCTGAGAAAATATAAAAGCCTGACTTCAAGTTCATTATAACTTTTACCTTTCTCTACTGCAATTAACTACTCTCTTCTTCTTCAAAGCAAAACCATCTCTCTCTATTTCTGCAACTTATCTTGCTCTAACAATGGCACCAGTAGTCAAAATCATGTCTCAGTCAGGATTTATCTAAGAGAAGAACAATTTTGTAGCCCTTGTGAACAAAGGGATTCCAGCCTTTGAAGATTGTCACAAAATGATGGGTTTTGTGAAGGGATGAAAGCTCAATTATGCCATGCTGGAATCACCCACAATCTATTGCGAAGTTGTGGAGGAAATGTGGACTACTGCTGTTTATCAGGCTAGTGACAAAACCATTACTCTCTCCATCAAAGGTAAGGAACATTGCATTAACTGTGATATTATCAAAGCATGCTTTAAGATTTCAGATAACACTACTACTAATCCACACACAGATGCTGATATAGTTAATATGCTTAATTCTATGGGCTATGCACTTCCTATCACTAAGTTAAGTGAAATTAGGAGGCTAGTTCTTAGGAAAGAGTGGAGTTATTTTTGTGATGTAGTTACCAAAGTGTTTTCTGGTAAAATAAGCAACTTTGATTCTGTCAACTCTACAATGCTTAACATGCTTTACATGCTTTTTACTGATAAGTACTACAATTTCAGTGATGCTGTTATGTTTGAGTTGGGTTATAAGTTAGGAGAGGTTAATAAGAGATCTAAACATATCTATTATGCTAGATTCCTTATGATTATTGCTAACCATATCTGTGAGGATCTATGAGGATTTTGTAGTTGAGAACCCAACCAACAAATTAGATTGTTATGTTCAAGAAAGAAGGGTAATTGCAGATTTGAAAAGAGCTGATCACCACAAGGAGGTGCCCTTGGTTTGTTTTCTTATCATGGAGGGCCCTCAGGTAAGTGAGGTGAACACATCTGTCCCTACTCCTCCTATCTCTCAAATCTATTTACATTTGACTGTGGAAATGGTATATGTGTCAATGACCCAATAGATGCCTACCCAAGCCACGAAATCCAAATCAAAATCCAAGTCAAAGAAACCACACTATGGTGTCTCTCAACAGATGCCAGTTTCAAAAACTACCTAAACCAAAGAGGGGAGTATGAAGGTGAGTAAGTATGGTAAGGGACAGGGAGAACATAAAAGAAAACCTAAGAATAAGGTTGGAGAGGTGAGTGAATACCAGCCTAGCCACACTGCAGTTTCCCAACAAACTGTAGTGATTAATAAGGAAATTAGCTCATTACTAGTTGCATCCTCCTAAAAGGATGTGACTATTGAACAAAGCTCTCAGCCAAGAGCACAGGCCAAAAGGGTAAGGGATACAAGCTCACCCCAAACCTATGCTAGAAAGAAGAAATCTAAACACACTGGGGATACACAGGGTGCACACACAATGCCTACTGCAGTCCAAGACTCAATAAATGCACCTTCTCAAAGTCAGATTGATGTGGCTCTTGTAAATATGGAATCACAGCCAAAATCTTTAACAATTGAAGCACCTCACACACAAAACTCTCCCACAAATTCTCTGGATGTGGATATGAATCACACATCAACTCCTGATTCCCCTTCTTTAACTCTATTGGGGAAGCCAAAATTCAGTGCAGGTGAGCATCATCTTCTAGATGATTTGTTGGCTAACTTGCCTATTCTTTCAGGAACTATTGAGACATATGTGCCTAAATTATCATTAATATCCATAGAGTCTGTAATAGTTTCGACTCCATACTCTATCTTTTCTTCTATTCTGATGGATATTGTTCATCCATCGACTAGTGATTGTATCCCGACGGATGTGCCTAATAGCAGTCATCCATCGGCTTCTCTAACTACTACTCTGATGGATGTTCCTCATCCGTCGGTACTCACTACATAAACTAAATTTTCAACTATTGTTACAAGTGTAAATGAGCTAGTAGTAGTACAGTTGCTTCTAGGATTGAGGGAAGTGAGTGAACAGAGTGAGAGGCTGAGTTGCTCTCAGGAAAAAGGAGAGGAAATGAGAGAAACAATGCATCTATTTCTTCCAGCCTGGCAAAAATGAATGAGGGGAGTTCCACCTTAGTAGGTGAAGGTGAGGGTGTGAGGGTGGTGAGCCAAGGGGAGCCCTTGATGCAAGAAAATAGAGAAAATGAGAGAAATGCAGGTAGTGAAATTTGGGAAGAGCCCGTTGTAAGTGAGTTAATGGATGTCAAATGAGGCTGAAAAGAAATAGCTAATTCAGTAAGAATATCAAGTTATTTTAGACTCTGTTTCTTATAAGGCTGAGGCATTTACTCACCCTGTTTCAACATATCAAGTTCTAGCTGAACAGGACAATGTGGCTACTGAGAAAATGCTCAACTTGGTGCACACTACAACTTCAATGCAAAGGGCCAAGGATGTCATCACAGCCATGCCAACCAAGGCTGATGATGTTGTTGATTATCCATCTGGTGGCTCTGAAAACTTCTTTGGAGATGAAGATGATGATGAAGAAGGGTTTATGGACATAGGGGGAGAAGCGGGCCCTAGCTCCAGTTCCAACATCTCATTTTGGGTGTTTTCTAAGAAATGTGATGAGCAGCATTTCAAGTCTACCCTTTTCCACATCATTCAACATACACAGACAGCCCTTCAAGCCACCACCAATGCCAACACCAAGAAGTTTCTCCAAGCTCATCTCAACTCTCTCCAAATGCATAAAATCCAGTCTCTTCAACATGATCTAGAAATATCCGCACTCAAAATAGAAATCTCTCAAGTCAAGCAGGATGTGTCTGAGAGATTGGATGCCAAGTTTCCAAACACCACTATGATTGACATTCAGAGACAACTCTGGAAAAACACTGATTTATCCATGAAGGTAGACTCTCTGGACACCAGGCTCAAATCACTGGAAGATCTCTCACTGCCATTCATCTACATCAAGCTCAATAGACTCAACTATTGCAGAAACTGGTTGCTACACAACTCCCTACCTCTACTCAACTTGATGCTAACAAAATGGGGGAGAAAGAAAATTCAATTGTCCTAGTTAGTCAAGGAGGGTCAACAAGTGAGGGGGAGCAAGTGTTAAACATTCAAGTCAGCAAAGTAATTGTTCCAGCAATTACCTACACAAAGCCACCAGTCTTGGATAGCATTGATCTAATCCAATTAGCAGCTGCTAAGTTGAAGTCAAGTGAACATCTTAAACAAATTCATGTAGTGGATGTTGAACAAGCAGTAGATGCACAGTGGCAGAAGCTTGGTAAAATCATCAAAGAAAAATTTGGATAGATAGAGAAACCAGAAAAGACCTTTTGTCACTTATCTCAAGTCAAACAAATCTCAGTGAATGAAATGAGTCTGGGCAACATGGAAAAGGGCCAACCTTCTTGCATAAAGTCTCCAAAGGCCAACTTGGTCTTTAAGCCCAAAAAGAATTATCCAAAATCATCTGAAAAAAATCCATTGGACCTTATCTTTGACACTTCAAGGCCAGATGAAAAGAAGCTGTTGGCAAGGTCCATTGCGTTCTTCAAAGATCCAACTGATTCAGTGCTGAAAAGAAGAATTGCCAAGATCTACAGGAATGGTAAAGAAATCTTTGTAGTGGCTGGACACCCTCAGTTTGCAGAAGCCAAGAGGGAAAAAAAATAAATAATCGGGAAAGAAAAGAAGCAGGCTGCTTTAGATGCTAAAAAGCTCAAACAGAAGAAGAAACAAGTTGTTGTCTAGGCCAAACTTCAGGCTGTGAAGACTGCAACTGAGATTTCTGAAAATCAACCTGTGACAGCTGAAGCTCAGGATCATAAAATGCTCAATGAACCTAGCAGACAAAGAAACCAAGATACAAGCAAAGAATCAAGAGAAAATTGGACTTCAGTGATGAGGACTTGGAAGATTATATTCCCAACCAGTCTACTTCTACAACTCAAACATCCAAACCCTCAGTGGTGCATGAGGAATTCAAGGTGGATCCAACAAATAACTTTCATGGTGAGCCTATAATTCCCAAGGATGAGCCAATAGACTGGGAAAGTTTTCCAATTCCTGAACTCAATTTACCTATCTTCAACACGCCAAAGAAAAAAAAGTCTAGAGCAATCAAGAAGATCAAGCCTGTGAGTTTCGGATCCAAAGCTCAACCAATTATCAACAAGGGAGATCTTCTATACATCTGTGACATCAAAGAATTTTCAGAGATTAATCTCTACATGGATGAACTAGAAGAAGTGAGAGAAATTGATGCTTAGAAAAATCTCCATGAAAGATTGGTGTTCAATTACAAGGGAGGGAAAGAAATCACATGGCCTCTTCACAGGATTCTTCAAGAAAGCTTCTCTATAAATTCCCTTCACAGGAAAAAGAGTGCATTTGGGGCCTTACTGGCTGATGGAATTCATGGATGACAAGGGTGTTAGAAGATTCTTCATACTAGATGACCAATTGAGTATCTCTAGCAATGAGACTCTAATGGAAATACAAAAGAAGCTGGATCTATCAGATGCTGAAGAACTTGATTTCCACAGACAACTCCAAAATCAAATAGAAGAAAATAACAGGAAGCTTGGGAAGAAATCCAGACAATCAAGGAAATGGAAATCATCTGCTCAGAGTAGAGGAGCACCCTGATAATGATTGTGAGAACTCTTTGTACACTTTACTTTGTTCAATTTTCAAATAAATTGTAGAACTTACTAGTTTTATCTACCATAATTCAATCTGTACCTTTGGGGTGTTTTGTTATCATCAAGTTTCTCTTAATTTATGGCCACAATTCTAGTAGACATAAATTGGGGGAGATTGTTAGAAATATGTTGTGAACTTGATGATAAGTTGAACAAAACACCTTAGTAGATTTAACTTAGTATTTTTGTAGCTCTCGACGGATGTTCTATAATGGTCCCGAAGGATGACCTTTATAGTCCTGATGGATGACTTCTGAACATCCATCGAGAGTGTAGCTTATGTAATAATAAGTATTGTAGCACATATCTGCAAACAACAATGTATTAGTTGAGTAGATTCTGTAGGATTCTCTAAGTCATGTTGACTACTAGTTTGATATACAAAATAGGGTGACTAATTGTAAATATAAGATGTCTTGTAATTCTGTATAAGTGAAATAGAGTCAAGTGGCAGAAAAGGCTCCCGGCGGATGGTCTACAAAGACTCCCGATGGATGATCAACAAAGGCTCCCGACGGATGACCATCAAAGTCCTGAAGGATGATCTAATTCAAAATAGCAGTTGACAGTGAAAACACAGTCACATGCATCGGGAGTTTGCAAAAGGAATGTGGCAGCCTAATTGCAGGATTTAGAGAATAAGAAGCATTATCATTTCAATGCAAATATGAAGATATTCAAAGATGCTGGACAGAGTAATGAAGCAGCATAAAAGAAGACTAGAAACAATTTTATTTTACTTGTTTGTCTTTTAATCATGTATCCTGGTGGTATATAAACCAAGTGTAGCAAGTAGAACAAATAACAGAGTTAGATAAAATTATTTCAAGAGAGATAGAAAAAGTTGTATCTGTTAAGAATCTCTCAATAATTCTGTAAGTTTACTTGTAAGTAGTTGTGTGTTATTCAGGCATCACAAAGTTCTCCTATATATATATCTCTGGTGAATAAGTTCAAATCCACCAGAAAGTTTTAAAGCCTTGTATTTTATTGCTTCGTGTTTTGATTTTTAATTTCTTTTTATTCCTCACTTCTTAAAAAATCAAACACAGTTATATATTAAGTAAGAACACTCTTAAAATCAGAAAAGAAGCCAGAATTACATTTACCCCCCTGTAATTCTAGTTACATTGATTGGGAATAACAACCTAGAAAGACCTGTTCAATCTGTAGTAGCACTAATCATCTTGCTAATTCTTGCAGGAAGATTAAAGAGATAAAAACTATTCCTTCCAAATCAGATTTTAGGAATTGAACAGTTAGATATAAACCACTGAATCCTTGTTTTCATCGTGGCAGTGTTTGGCACTCTATTTACATATGTAAAGAGTATCATAGTTTGTATTATGATTTTTATAAACTGAAACCTTCTTTAGTTAAAGCAAATTCTATTTCAGCATGTATAATTACTGATAGCAAGAATGTTAACATAAATTATGATATAAAGTCTTCTACTACATATGTTAACAAACTTAAAGAGGCCAAAGGATTCAAGCAAGTCTGGGTCCTTAAAAACACTAACCGATTCAAATTACTGATTGCAGGGTGATTGGAGGAATGCTCTAGTCTTTGATAGTGGATGCACAGGACATATGACTAGTTATAAATCCCTGCTATCATAATTTGAGGAAAAGGCTGGTTTAAGCGTTTCTTATGAAGATGGCAACTTAGGAAAAATCTTGGGATATGGAAAAATCAAAATTGGGAATGTCATCATTGAAAATGTAGCTCTAGTTGCAAGACTCAAGCATAATCTGATCAGTGTGAGTCAAATCTGTGACAGAGGTTACCATGTCAATTTTTATGAGGAGCACTATGAAATTGTCAGTAAGTGTGATGGAAAAATCACATTAACTGTTGTGAGACATGGTATTTTATAAGAAGCCAGGGTCTCCACAAGATTTGATAATTCAAAAGTTTGTCTACTGAGTAGAGCATCTGTGGGAGACAGCTGAAACTGGCATAAAAGACTTTTTCAACTCAACTTCAAAAATATCAATGAACTTGTGAGGAAAGATCTTGTAAGAGGATTTCCCGATGCAGTGTTTACTCCTGATGGCTTATGTGATTCATGCTATAAAACCAAATAAAGGAAGACATCTTTCAAGAGTAAAACTGAATCCTCCATTCTTGAACCATATCATCTACTTCATGTCGATCTCTTTGGTCCATTGAATGTTATGTCAATTACCAAGAAGAGGTATGCATTCGTAATTGTTGATGAATATACAAGATACACATGGGTGTATTTTATGCACACCAAGGATTAATCTCCATCCATTCTTCTTGATCATGTGAGAGGATCAATATACAAAGTGAAGATCATCAAAAGTGATAATGGAACTGAATTCAAGAATAGCTCTATGGAAGACATCTGCAAACTCAAGAGGATAAAACAAGAGTTTTATGCTCCTTGAAATCCATAACAAAATGGAGTTGTTGAAAGAAAGAATAGAACTCTGATAGAAGCTACAAGAACTATGCTAGAGGAAGCAAGATTGCCTACCTACTTCTGGGCTAAGGCTGTGCAAACTGCTTGCTTTACACAAAATACAACATTGATCAACAAGCATGGAAAAACACCATTTGAGATGGTGAAGAGATAAAAGCCAAATTTAAAGTACTTTCATATTTTTGGTTGTAAGTTTTTGTTCTCAAAACTCATCCGGAGCAGCTTACCAAGTTTGATCTGAAAGCTGGTGAAGGAATTTTTGTGGGATATCCATTGTCTACAAAAGCCTTTAGAGTTTACAATCTTAGAACAAGAACAGTCATGGAGTCTATACATGTATCTTTTCATGTCAAGAAGATAACAGGTCTAGAAGATGTAGATGACCATGACAGATTGACATTTGAAAATGAAACACCTTATGCTGAATTTTTAAGTCCAAACTCTGATACAGTAAATCCTGATATCACTCAAAGCTCTAAGGTTCCACAGAATAGTGGAAATTCTTCTGACATTGAAGCATATGTTGAGGGGAAGCAACATGACTCAAATCCGGAGACTTCTACAAGTGATTCAACTCAAGAAATATCAGCAGAAATATCATTAGACTCATCTTCCACAAATTCTGATGAGTCAAATACTGATAACAATGGGAACACTCATTCAGGGGGAGCATCAGGAAACAATAGTGGTACTATTCAAAGAAATAACAGAGAATTTATTGATCAAGGGGGAGGTTAGTCTTCTAGGAGTCAACTTCTATCTGCAAGAAAATGGTCTAAGTCACACACACCTGATTTAATCATTGGAAACCCTGACAGTGGTGTAATAACAAGAAAAGCCACTCAGAATGAATGTCTCTACCATTCTTTTATATCTCAAACTAAACCTAAGAAGGTTGAAGAAGCTCTGCAAGATGCTGAGTGAGTCACAGCAATACAAGAGGAACTCAATGAATTTGAAAGGAACAAAGTTTGGACTCTTGTGCCAAGACCAAAGAACAGGTCTGTAGTTGGCAGAAAATGGGTGTTAAGAAAATAAACTGACAGTGAGGGCATTATCATAAGGAATAAATCAAGACTGGTAGCAAAGGGATACTCACAACAAGAAGGTATTGATTATGATGAGACATTTGCTCTAGTTGCAAGGTTAGAGGCAATAAGAATCTTTCTTGCCTATGTTGCTCACAAGAAATTTAAGGTGTTCCAAATGGATGTGAATAGTGCATTGTTGAGTGGCATTTATATCATCTTATAACGCTCCGTAAAGCTTTGAATTGGTGTTTTGTACCTAAGTTGTTGGCGTTTTTAACGTGTTTTTGTAGTGTCTTGCATTTCATGCATTTAACAGGAATTCAGGTGGTCTAGCATTGTTTTGATGCTAATTTGCTGTTAGGATGGTGTCAAGAAGATTGCTCGTGAAAAGACCAACTCAAACCGACAAGAAAAGCAGAATTCAGGATTTTTTCCAGAGAGTCGGCGCACCCGCGTTGTAGTAGCGCGCGCTCGTGCCAGGAGTACAGAAGTGTAGCGCGCCCGCGCTGGTTAAGCCCGCGGTCGCGCTGGGTCGAATTTCAGAATCCTGATTCTCTTATGATTTTGATCCAATGGACTTCTAATATACATAGGCTACTATATATACATAACTTATGATCTTTTTTCATAACAAGACGTACCAGAGCTTGAGGAGAAGACATAGAAGACCATATAGCATAAATCAACAAAGGCGAAGAGGATCTAGTTTATTCTTGTGATTCTTTGTTCTAAGTTGTAATCTTGGATGGTAGTTTCTAATCTGTTGAACCTATACTCTTGTTTGACATACTTGGTTTATTTATTCAATATAAAGACTATGTTTATTATACCATACTTTTATTGGAACCCATGTTGATGATGAGTCCGATTATGGGCTAATCGTTATCGTGGGGTTCTAGTGGATTTATTTATGGATTTCAATAGTTATTCTTATTTTGATATCTTAGTGTATGGTGATTGTATGATAACCTAATATTGGTTATGCTTATTCGTCTTATGTGCATCTCGAACATATAAGATGGCGTGTTAATATCTAATGAAGCGACAGTGAATTTAGAGGTTTAGAACTTGCCATGCTAGCATAGGTTCATGTATAATTGTTATGCATGATTCGTAGGTAATTTTAACCATATTACTTGCCCTATATAATCAAGATAGATAACTTGCGCATTAAACCTTTGTGTTGTCAAATTCTATAGACATATAGGGTCTCAACATATTTGGTGTCTACTCAGCTTCTATCTCTTTTGTGGATGTATGGTAGTAAGTTATTCGTGCAACGAAGTTGGCGTTTAGCAGTTTCGTATTATCTTATTAGTGTCATCACCATTGCATGCTAAGGTTTAGAACAAGAAAGCTTTGAATGAAGTATTTAAAGAAGTTAAAATCCCATGTTTGTCTCATATAGTAAATCAAACCCTTTATTCTCTTTAGTGATTGCATGTTAATTAGTATCTTAGTTATAAACAAAACCAACTTGTTACTCATCTTAGCATTGAATAATAACCATATCATTGTTGCATAAGCGCATAAATCATAAAGTTAACCTAAACCAGTCTTTGTGGTAATGAACTTGAATTAATTCTATATTACTTGGCAACGCGTATACTTGCGTGAATTATTTTTGCGTGTTCTAGCCCGAACAAGTTTTTGGTGTCACTTCCGGGGACTCGGTGTTAATTTTTAGTTTATGTGTTTATCATCAGTGATCATTAAAGTTCATTGACTCGGACATTGTTACTTACTTGTTTCCTTGTCGTGTTTCATGTACTCTAGCGAGCGTGTATACATACGCGTTCGCGGTTTCGTAAGAGAACTCTGGATCAAGCCGAGGAAGAAGTTGTGGTTCATCGGCAAGTTTTTGAGGAAGAAGAGAAAGTTGAGGACGAAGAGAAACTCAAGAAAGAAGAGAAAGTTGAGGAACTAGCTCTAGTAGTGATGGGAGATCAAGTAATAAATCTGAAGGCATTGATGGACTATTCTCAGCCTAAGATCAATGATATTCGGTCAAGCATTATCAGGCCAGCCATCTCGGCTAACACCTTTGAGATCAAGTCAAGCACGATTCAGATGATACAGAATTCAATTCAGTTTGGGGGTTCTCCTATGGAAGATCCCAACATGCACATCAGGGATTTCATCGAGATCTGCGACACTTTCAAGTTTAATGGTATGACTGAAGATGCTATCAAGCTGAGACTTTTCCCATTCTTTCTCAGGGATAAGGCAAAGTGTTGGTTACATTCTCTACCAGCAGGATCTATTACTATATGGGAGGATCTTGCTCAAAAGTTTCTCATTAAATTCTTCCCTATGGCAAAGACGGCTGCAATCAGGAATGCTCTTACTCAGTTTGCACAGCAATCTGGAGAATCTTTGCATGAGGCTTGGGATCGCTACAGGGAGATGCCAAGGAAGTGCCCATACCATGGCATGCCTGACTGGATGATCATAAACTATTTCTATAATGGTTTAGGCGCACATTCTAGACCTATAGCTACTGCTATAGCTGCTCAACTTCAAGCTTTGACGATGAAAGTGGACTCTTTGGCTAATTATGGAGTTAATCGGATCACTAGTGTTTGTGAGCTTTGTGCGGGGCACATGAGACTGAGCAGTGCAAATCATCTCAGTTGGTGAGCAACTTTCAGAGGTCGTAACAGCAAGCTCCAGCCACTTATCATCCCATCAATCGCAATCATCTTAACTTCAGCTGGAGCAACAATCAAAATGCGGTGTAACAACCTTATCAGCCATACACAGCAAAACAGTATAACCCTCTTGGTTTTCAACAACCGCAATATGTACTAAGGCAACAACTTGAACTTCAGTAGTTACCTCAAGCTAATGAAAAATATGAATTGGAGGAGTTAAGGCTCATGTGCAAGAGTCAAGCTATTTCTATCAAGACCTTGGAAGCTTCATGCAACAGAAGTTGCCTCTGAAGCTTAAAGATCCTGGAAGCTTTACTATTCCGTGCACCATTAGAAAAGTGTCATTCGAAAAATGCTTATGTGACTTGGGAGATAGCATCAGCTTGATGCCTTTATCTATCTTTAAGAAGTTGGGTCTACCTGACCCAAAGCCTACATATGTGTCCTTGCAGTTGGACGATCGCTCTATTACATATCCACGAGGCATTGTGGAAGATGTACTGGTCAAGGTGGACAAACTCATCTTTCCTGCTGAATTTGTTATTCTTGATTTCGAGGAAGATAAGAATATTCCCATAATCTTGGGAAGACCTTTCTTGGCTACAGGCCGAATCTTGATAGATGTGTAGAAGGGTGAGCTCACTATGCGAGTTCAGGATCAGGATATTACCTTCAATGTTTTTAATGCCATGAAATTCCCTACTGATAAAGAGGAGTGCTTTACGGTTGAGTTGGTCGAATCTGTGGTTACTTCAGAATTGGATCATGTGCTTAAGTCAGATGCCTAAAAGAAAGCCTTATTGGGGGATTTCGATAGCGAATATGATGAAAGCGACCAGCAGTTACAATATTTGTATGCTTCTCCATGGAAGTGAAGATTGGAAATGCCATTTGAATCTCTTGGGTTGGAGGAGCTGAAAAGTTCTCCAAAACGCCTCAAGCCATCTATTGAGGAAGCTCCTACTCTTGAGCTTAAGCCTTTACCTGAACATTTGAGGTATGCGTTTTTAGGTGATGTATCTACTTTGCCTGTTATTATTGCATCTGAACTTTCAGGTAGCGACGAGGAGAAGATTTTGAGAATTCTTAGAGAGTTCAAGTCGGCAATTGGATGGACTATAGCAGATATCAAGAGAATCAGCCCTTCTTATTATATGCACAAAATTCTGCTAGAGGAAGGAAGCAAGCATACTGTTGAGCAACAGAGAAGGCTAAATCCGATCATGAAAGAGGTTATGAAGAAGTAAATCCTCAAGTGGCTAGATGCAGTGATTATCTATCCCATTTCTGACAGTTCTTGGGTGAGTCCAGTTCAGTGTGTGCCAAAGAAGGGAGGTATCACAGTGGTTGCGACTGAGAAGAATGAGCTCATTTGTAATAACCCCAAAAATTTTGAACTTTTTGTAACCTTTATGAATAGTGATTTTGCTGATTATGCTGAATAAGAAAACTTTTCATGCCACACCATGTAGGGGTTCTTCTATTGTTATTCTGAGATCTTATTAGTACTCTATATGGTATATAAGGGTATGTAAAGATCGTCAGAATCCAAATTCGAACACTTTGATTTTTCCCGAAAATCCACCAGATACCGAAAGAATTGAGTATAAGGTAACAGGATAAAAAGGATTTAAATTCAAGGATTATAAGAGAGGATCATAAAAGGAATATAATGTATTGAGAAAGGTTAAGGAAACCCAAGTAATAAGATCCCGGGTATGATCCCTCAAACGATAAACGAGAACGAAAGTTAAGCGAACCGTATAACAGATCAGCGGTCATTAGCCAAGTAATTAGGAGTTAATCAAAGAGGTTAGTGATGATGATGTCATCACACCAACAAGAAGAGGACAAGTGTGGGAAGATGACATAGGAGGATGACATAAGCATGACCAAAAAGGGAAGGAAGTGTTGGTTGATTATAAACCACACAAATTTTACCATAGTTAAAATGTTAATTAATCAAAACAAAAACAAAACAACCAAGCAAAACAAATCAAAAACACAAAACACAAAGTTGATTTCATCTTTCCATCTAGAAGCTCTCGACTTCATCTCTTTTTCAAAGAAGAAAAAATTCAAATTCAAGTTCCAAACTTTGTTAATTAGTGAGGTAATTATCCAAGGTTCCTTGTACATAGATATAGATATCCTATGAATCTAAGATTCAAATTCCTTCACAATCTCTTCATATAATTCATGGAAGAAGAGAGTGAATAGTGTTTTTCAAGAACTTGAAATTTTGATCTTGTGTTTTTGTTTAGATAAACCTTTAGTAAGGATTTTCCAAGGTTGTTTCAAGCTTATTAGTTACTCCTACTCTCAAGGAAGGTATAATCTCTTGACCTAGTATTATTATTTAATGTTAATAGCTTGTTATGAGTAGTATAGTTCATGAAAAGCATGGTTATTGAATATTTAGAGATTGGTTGGTTTTGTGATGTTTTTGGAGTTCTAAATCTTGATTATTAGTTAATGAACTTAAGTAAGCTCTTAGTTCATGATTGAGAAGTAGTATAAATTGGAAATCTTGAGATTTTGGGGCTGTTGTAGTAGTATATGGATGGAATTTGGTTGTAATAATGATTGTGGGTTGATTGTGGATTGATTTGGAGTAGTATAAAATTTGGTTAGTTAATGAACTTAAGTAAGCTCTTAGTTCATGGAAGAAGAGAGTGAATAGTGTTTTTCAAGAACTTGAAATTTTGATCTTGTGTTTTTGTTTGGATAAAGCTTTAGTAAGGATTTTCCAAGGTTGTTTCAAGCTCATTAGTTACTCCTACTCTCAAGGAAGGTATAATCTCTTGACCTAGTATTATTATTTAATGTTAAGAGCTTGTTATGAGTAGTATAGTTTATGAGAAGCATGGTTATTGAATATTTAGAGACTGGTTGGTTTTGTGATGTTTTTGGAGTTGTAAATCTTGATTATTAGTTAATGAACTTAAGTAAGCTCTTAGTTCATGACTGAGAAGTAGTATAAATTGGAAATCTTGAGATTTTGGGGCTGTTGTAGTAGTATATGGATGGATTTTAGTTGTAATAATGATTGTGGGTTGATTGTGGATTGATTTGGAGTAGTATAAAATTTGGTAATCGCGTAAACATAGCCGTCGTAATGCTTGATTTACCTTAGATTGCTTTTGTTCTTAATATCAGGACCCGTGAACTCACTGTTGGGTTTTGACCATTTCCATGATTAGATAGTTCATGTTACGAGCTTCGTTTTGATATGTGGTTCGCTTGAATCCGATGTACGATTTAGGAGAAACGACCGTTTTAAGTAACGGCATTTCACGAACGAACCATTACCCCTCGCCTTACTTTGAAAACTTGGTTAAGGACCTTAAATGACTAACTGGGGTATGAAACAATTATGTAAAGTGGATTAGGCTGTTGGTAGGGTACTCGCGAAAGAATCGACTTAAAATTCTTAATGGTTAATTTATTAAAAATGGCGGAGCCGAGGGTACTCGAGCAACATAAGTGAATCGTCAAGCGCAAAAGCGAGCGTTAGAGTCTAATTGGTTAAAGTCTAGATTCTTAAGCGACTTTGGTTTAATTCCAACTTATATGTTGTTTATAGGTTACCAGACTCGTCCCAGGCCTTTTACCACCCCCAGTCGCTCAGGCAAGTTTTCTACCCGTTATACTGTTGTTGTGATGTATATATGTATATGCATTATCTTGTGATAGATGCATGATGGTTAATTAGCAAATCTTGCGATATATTGGAGCATGCTGATGTGGGATATATGCATGTCTATTTCGTAATCTTGATATCTATCTGTTGATTCCAATGCTTATAGTTGCATAATACATATGCTAGAGATAAGCAGTAATTGCGTATACCCTTAGTATAGGGGACCCAAAGGTGAACATTTTCTAAAACCGGGAGTCGATGTTCCCGAGTATATTATATATATATATATATATATATAGATAGATAAAGTTTTCAAAACTATTAATCGAATAAGGTTTATTCGATAACTTTATTTTTATTAATGAATATTATTTTGAATATTCATTCGAGGACTTATGACTCTGTTTATTCTATTTAATGAATATTATTTTGAATATTCATCCGAGGACTTATGACTCCGTTTATTCTATTTAATGAATATTATTTTGAATATTAATTCAAGGACTTATGCCTCCACTTATTTATTAAATAATATTCTTTATTTTATTAAAAAATAATGTTTCGATAATCAAACTTATTTTCGATTATTCAAATAAAGATCGTACTTTTATAAAAGTATATCTTTAGTTAATTATTATTCATTTCAAGGATGAGTTTTTAAAACTTCTACTTCAATTATTTATATAGAGATTATCCTTATGGGAATATTATTTAAATAATAATATTCAGATATTTTCTAATATATCGGGACTGATTTATTTCATTAAATCAGCATTACTTTCTTAAAAATGTTTTCGAGTCTTCAAAATGATTTTAAAAGTTAGAGCGGATCCCAAAACTCATTTTTATATTTAAGATCTTCCTTTCAAAGGGGATTTAAATACTCGCTCAAAACCTGAGGGATCCGGCTCTGTGGTGTACTTTATATTCGCAACGAGGTTGCTGTTTTGATAAATGAATTGATTACTTACCCAATGTTCGGGAAGTAAGTCCATCTATTGAGTCGACATAAGCAACATGGGCTCAGTGGGCGTCCATGAAAGTGTAAGTGGCTCAGTGGGAGTCCATCAAATGCGTAAGTGGCTGAGTGGCAGTCCAGCATAAGGTCCTATTGCGGCCAGGGTGATGACCAGTGGGGAATTCGTCCATCTACTAGTAGAAAAGATTACTTATTGGTATCTTTGCCTGATCAGCAAGATATCAGGTTTATGCCAAGGTCTTCTCCTTTCCAAATTCATTGGATATTGCAACTCTGTTTATAATTTTCATAACAGAGGTTTTCAAGGAGTGTATGAAATGTATATACATATAGGTGTATATATATCGGGGCGTAATGAAGTATCTCGTAACTTCATTTCTTTCAAATGATATTTCAAAGATTGAATCTATTCAAGTCTTATCTTGTAGTCTCATCAGTGTGATGAACTTTTGAAACTAATTATAACTTGAACGGTGGTAGTTCAAGTAGTATTCGGAAAAGATATAAGTATATTGGAGTGTCTTGTAACTTCATCTTTTAAACGTATATCTAGTAAATGATTATCATATGCATGTCAAAGATTTTCAGAAAAACGTTGAGACAAGGTTAGATATATGAGATCACCTTGCAACGATATTTTTATACAGTTATAAACTGGAACTCTGTGTATATTATACATATCAGAGGATTTCAAAGATTGTGAAAAGTATATATGTATATATATACTGAATATTTTGCGACTTGGTCGCGTTAAGATAACAAACTTGGTTCTTTTCTTCTTGACCAAGACTTCCATGAGTACTATGGGAATGCTCATATATTGTTAATTATTATACATATTATTTTGGTGAGCTTGTTGCTCACCCTTGCTTTCTTCTTTGATCATACAACAACAGATAGAAAAGATGAACAGGACCAAGCTCCCAATTTGCAAGCGGTTAGGAAACGTTCCGCAGTTTTCTGGAGGCGTGGATGCCGCAGTAGCTGAGGTAGGAATTACCAATAGGCTAGGCTTTCAACTGTTGATGTACCAGACTATGTATATTTATGAATTGTAATAATGGCAAAGAATACGTAAATTATTCAGAAACCCTTTTTAAGGTGAAATGGTTTATAATTGTGGAATAAAATGACTTGTGTTATTTTGTTATTCATCTCTGAGACTATAACTTGTGGTGTGTGTGTGTGTGTATTGTGGGGTCACTGTACGCAGCAGTTGGTTGACTGTTAAGATTAAGTATGGATAAGTGAAATGGAACTCGTGATAACCCGGATCCCCGACCCCGGATTTGGGGGTGTTACAGAAATGGTATCAGAGCCAAGCGTTATAAACCTCAGAGATGATGCGACGATATAATAATAAACTCACAAAGATAATGAGAACTCTTGCCAAGTTCATAGTCGGACTACTTAAAGTAGCACTGATAGTTAAAACCCTTACGGGAACCCTTACAAAAATTATGATAGTAACACAGCGGGGCACCGAACCCTGAGGTTCAGGAGCATTAGCATGAGGATGTTTTATTACATATTGGAGATCAAACTGTGAATCCAATAGAGTACCCTAACGAGGGACCGGATGAGATTCATATTGAAAATGTTGCGGTTGAGGATGTTATCCCAGAAGGGATTGTTGCTGAAGAGGATCCCGTGGAGGATCCTGACGAGAATGAATAGAGTACCGCTGAGGAATTGATGACCGTAGTCAGGGCGACTACCGGAGCTAGAATGGCCGCGAGGGTGGTACTAGAGGATGAAGAGTTACCAAGGGCACAAAGGATAATGAGGGCAGAAGGAGTGGGGCCTTCCACGGAACCAATTATACTTGTATCAGACCCTCTTCCAGAGGTTCCTGTAGACATCCATGAGGTTCCACCGATTCCTGTTCCCTCCCCTGTACAGAGCCCAACACCTACTGAGGAAATGCCACCTTTATCTCCTGCACCATTGTCACCTGATACCATGCTTGGTTATCCATTTGGATCCCCTGGGTCTGCACCACCTGTACCCCATGGACTGCTATATGCTACCACTCAGGCTTCTCTTATCGCCGATTATCATATGACTTTGGGTGGCCTGTCTGAGGCCCGTAATGTTAGGAGTGATCTATTGGATCGACTTACTATACCAAGGATTGAGGGCGGGGTACTTCCGGCAGGATTAGCTTATAGCATGGACAGGATTGAGGCTACCACCCAAATTACAGCTAGAGGCCATCTTGAGGGTCAGGTTGATCCAGCTCTACTTGCGACTATCTTAGACCTCATCACCTCTGTGATGGAGAAGGTTAGGGATATCGTGCGTGCCCGCATTTCTTGATCCATGGTAGTGTGCAGAGCCAGAGCGATCAGACAAGGGTTTCATGCAGCACCACTTTTGGAGGATTAGCCTAAGTTATGAATGATTAAGTTTTTATTGACTAGATGATTATCTGTGGTAGTACTTTTGGGATAGAAGCGATTAGGCCAAATGATGTAATTCTCTTTCATGTGTTCAGTTGTCGTACCCTCGAACAAATGGTTATGTATATATTCGTTCCTTTCAGTTCAGATCAGTTTGTTCGTGGTAAGTTCATATTGTTAATTGCACTATTAGCACTTAAGAGTGTCATAGAGTTTATAAAACTTGAGAATTCATAATTTACGATCATGTAAGGATTGAATGAGGGAAAGAATTAAGCAAAGTAAGTAAGACAAATATAAAGAGATTCCCAAATTTTTTTTTCCAAGCATTATGCCCCCACGAAGAATAAGATTTGGGGCAAACCCTGAATGTGATAATCAGGGAGGTCGCAATTAAGATATAAGGGACCCGGAACATAATGAAGTGGAAAACAAGGATTTTAACGTATAAGATAACTCCAAATATGGGAGAAGGATGAAACATTTCATACTAAGGAACCAGAAAGTCGAGTAAGGAAAGGAAACCCGGGACGGTACTCCTATACGGCAATTTATGGACCTATCTAAAAAGAACTTAGACTATTATCCCCAACCACCACCCTGAGAAGATAGTGCGGTGGGAAATTCTTTCAGGACCTTTAAGTCGCTAAGCTCTCAGAATTCCAAGGAACACGCGAACCCAGTAGAGGCGAGAGCCTGGCTAAAGGAAATATAGGAATCATTTGAGATTCTAAATGATTGATGAAGCACAAAAGACTATTTTGTCACTTACCTTCCTAAGAGAGAGGCCACCCGCTGGTGGAAGGCTAAGGAAGATAGAGAGATAGTGTAAAAGCTTTAGAGCCAGAACAAAGGCGGACGAGTATGATAAATTATGAATCTAAGTTATAAAAGTTGTAAAGATTCGTTCTGAGGAGAAGAATCCCAGAACAACGGGATGTTTGAAGTCAATGATTAGTGGGTTCATGAAATGATTGTAAGAGAAAGGAAAATAAAGAGAAATTGAAGTGGAAAGAAATAAAAAGGCAATACAGTTTGAGGAATGATAAGGGAGTTGGGTATAAGGAAACCCTAAAGACTCGTAGCAATAGAAATAGAAAAGTATGTAGTCGTCAGGATGAGGGTGATTCACTATGAGTTAAAGTTGATGGTTGAAGGCATAGGAGATACATATATTTTATCCCCTGTAAGTTGGGAGGATTCGAGGAAACCTTGAGATAGTTCGAAGGATAAATAATGAGACGCGGATAGACTGAGGAGACAAGAAAGTAAGAAATTAGGAAAATTGGATGAAGGAAGTGACCTTCAAGAATGTGAAGTGTAAGACCGGTGGCATGATACCCAGAAAGGGAGACGCCAGGTATGAAAGACATCCCAACATTGAGATGACTGTTGAGATAAACAACAAAAGTAAATGAGGAATTATTAAGAAGAAGGTCACGTTGAACACGACCAATATCTTCCAGAACATCCCTGTTGTCATTACCAAATTAGGAAAGAAAAGCGGGTAAGCATTGTTATCTTTTGAAGGCCATATGGGTTGACCTCAGTTTGAATAAGGATGCTATTATGAAATTGGTATAGACTATCTGGGTGGGAATGATTGAATAAGATAATCTATCAAGGTTATATGACTTGATTTATCCATGGAAGGATACAAGTACCTTTTTAAAGGTGGAATTAAGGATATAACCTCGATAACTTGAGATGAACCATAGGGGAATGCATGAAGGTTGGCATTTCACCCTTAACAGGGACAGTATGAGTTTTGACAGTATGAATTGGAAAGGATTAAGGTAACAACAACCTTTAAGGATCAGTGAAGAAATTTCAGAAGTGTATAAACAATGGTTCTAGTATTAGTAAATGATATTTTGATATGCCCTGTATCTAGGGAATACAGGAGGAACGATTTAAGGATAACCTTAAAGGGTTTTATAAGGAGAAAGGTAATATTCGAAGTTCTCAAGAATAGAAATTTGATAAAGGAAAAATGGGGTAAATTATAATAATGCCATGTGGGCACGTGTCAAACCATAAGAAGTATAGATTGAACCAATGAAGGTCAGAATTGTTAAAGCAAGAAGGGCCCAGGATAAAAGACGTTCTAAGTACGATCGAGAGTCAGCCATGATAATATTTACATTTAAAGACTAAGGCAGTGACTTATGGAAAAATGGTGATTTTTTTTTATCATAAGGACTTAAGAAAAGCATTTTTACATAAGCAGTGATTTGAAATGAGGTAGAAAATTTAGTGAAGGTGGTTAAAATGACGTTGATTGTAAGGAAATATTACTATCAGGAAAGGCCAAAGAGGTGGCCGACACTTTAAGTGTAAGAAGACAATTATCGGCGCTCATGCCAGAGGAATACAGTGATAATGGTTAAAGCCGTGAAGATTGTATTATGGTTTGAAAGATTGACATTCCTTCTGATGATTGTGCAATACTCAACCGTGATAGTAGTTTGGTAAAGATTTAATTTATGAAATCGCCGTGAGCGAGCTATCTATCTTATAAGATCTATCTTGAGATAAGCCAGGACCATGTTACGAAAGGACTAAATGAACCTTTGAGCTTCATGTCTCCTAATAAAGACATATGGTTAATAATGGTATTAACCTGCTATCTTTGCTTTTATTGAAACTCTTTTGCAATTTTATCTGCTTCATATCATATTTACGCCAAGTTCAGGAGTGTTCTTCATGAATCATGGAATGGTGATTATGTTGCCTCCTTAGAAGAATTCGATACGACATGTATGGACTCCGTATGGTTTCCTATTAAGATTTCATAGAAAATGAATGACTACAGTAGGTCAGTGGTGGACCATAGTAATGCAACAATGATTCTGTGAGTAATGAGCCGATTACAGCCGTGAGAGTTGTATTGGAATGGATGTTGATATTGAGTACCCCTAATGGGGTCGTGTTGATATATAAGTTATCATTGATAGACTACCTAGTGGAGTATTTACATATTATATATTTATTCCCTCTTATGAATAGAGAGTCGTATTAGTATACGAGGAAGGTTGCAGTGCAAGCATAGAATTCTAGTAACAATGATGTCTAGAATGAAATCCCTTATTCGAGTTTCGATGTCAAGGGAGTTCCAAAAGTGAGTATTTATGAGCTCGAGCAAGAGCATGGATCCATGGAATGATGGACGGAATAGTAAATATTCTGGCACATGAAATGCGATGCTATAATACTTGATGTTGATATATATACACATATGTTTTGTTCTCCTATGACAAACCTCTATAGTTCAGAGGTAGATTCCAAGCCAGATATTTGTGACAGTATTTTTTCATATACAATTCTCTTCAATTCATTCTTTTCTCTCTTTTTTATTTTGTATAAACTGAGAAGAACAACCCTTCCAGAAGGGGAGGTATTGCCGAATGACTATCTATCTGTGTGATAGAAGCCTAGTAGGATACCACATGTTGTTTAATTGCTTGTCAAGTACTAAAGGCTGGCCACCTTCGGTACTAACTATGCAATAGAACAAGTGTTCATGATCATAGTGATCTCTCAATAAAATCTTTTACTTTTATACAATAGATCAAGCTTTTGAAGATAGAAGCAGCTAGAAAAGAGTAGTACCAGTGCGGTGGTATTCCGATTCTAACGCGTTCGTGATACTAAGGTTAACACGATTATTAAAAGGTTATAGAACGCTAACGAGCAAAAGTGTAATCAGTATAAAATTTGGTATGGAAGATAATAACGATTACGAACAAGAAAAGAAGGAGTATTGAAAAGCAAAAGCTATAGTGCTAGAAGCTATGATGAGAGTCTGTGTAATAGACTTGAAAGAATTTGGAATGATCATTTATCACGAATTGAATTTTCTTATGACAATAGATCGTATGCCAGTATCGAGATGTCGCCTTATGAGATCCTTGAGGGAACACAATGTCGATCTCCCTTATGTTAGGATGATGTTGCAGAGCGCAAGATGCTCGGACTAGCAGTGGTCCAAAGGACCAAGGATATAATAGATCTCATCAGAGGACGGCTGGTAGCAGCCCAAGACAGACAGAAGAAATATGCAGACATAGCCCGAAAAGACAAGGAGTATGAAGTAGGGGACTTAGTACTGCTAAAAGTATCCCCATGGAAGGGATTAATGAGGTTCGGAAAGAAAGGGAAACTAAGCCCAAGATACATTGGACCTTTTGAGATACTAAGACGGATTGGGAAGTTGGCTTACGAGCTAGCCTTACCCCCGAACCTACAACAAGTTCATAATGTGTTCCATGTGTCAATGCTAAGGAAGTATCATCGGGATGCCAGACACATAGTGGAGTACGAGCAGGTGGATATGCAACCAGAATTGACTTACGGGGAGAAACCAGTAAAGATTATGGATAAGAAGGAGCAGGTGCTTCGGAATAAAGTGATCAAGCTAGTCAGAGTGCTATGGCAGAATCATAATGTGGAAGAATCAACTTGGGAACTAGAGAGCGCAATGCTAGAAGAGTACCCCCAATTGTTTTCTATCTGATTCCAGGACGGAATCCTTTTAAGGAGGGGAGACTGTAATAACCCCAAAAATTTTGAACTTTTTGTAACCCTTATGAATAGTGATTTTGCTGATTATGCTGAATAAGAAAACTTTTCATGCCACACTATGTAGGGGTTCTTCAATTGTTATTCTGAGATCTTATTAGTACTTTATATGGTATATAAGGGTATGTAAAGATCGTCAAAATCCAAATTCGAACACTTTGATTTTTTCCGAAAATCCACCAGATACCGAAAGAATTGAGTATAAGGTAACAAGATAAAAAGGATTTAAATTCAAGGATTATAAGAGAGGATCATAAAAGGAATATAATGTATTGAGAAAGGTTAGGGAAACCCAAGTAATAAGATCCCGGGTATGATCCCTCAAATGATAAACGAGAACGAAAGTTAAGCGAACCGTATAACAGATCAGCGGTCATTAGCCAAGTAATTAGGAGTTAATCAAAGAGGTTAGTGATGATGATGTCATCACACCAACAAGAAGAGGACAAGTGTGGGAAGATAACATAGGAGGATGACATAAGCATGACCAAAAAGGGAAAAAAGTGTTGGTTGATTATAAACCACACAAATTTTACCATAGTTAAAAGGTTAATTAATCAAAACAAAAACAAAACAACCAAGCAAAACAAATCAAACACACAAAACACAAAGTTGATTTCATCTGTCCAACTAGAAGCTCTCGGCTTCATCTCTTTTTCAAAGAAGAAAAAATTCAAATTCAAGTTCCAAGCTTTGTTAATTAGTGAGGTAATTATCCAAGGTTCCTTGTACATAGATATAGATATCCTATGAATCTAAGCTTCAAATTCCTTCACAATCTCTTCCTATAATTAAAGGAAGAAGAGAGTGAATAGTGTTTTTCAAGAACTTGAAATTTTGATCTTGTGTTTTTGTTTAGATAAACCTTTAGTAAGGATTTTCCAAGGTTGTTTCAAGCTTATTAGTTACTCCTACTCTCAAGGAAGGTATAATCTCTTGACCTAGTATTATTATTTAATGTTAATAGCTTGTTATGAGTAGTATAGTTCATGAGAAACATGGTTATTGAATATTTAGAGATTGGTTGGTTTTGTGATGTTTTTGGAGTTGTAAATCTTGATTATTAGTTAATGAACTTAAGTAAGCTCTTAGTTCATGATTGAGAAGTAGTATAAATTGGAAATCTTGAGATGTTGAGGCTGTTGTAGTAGTGTATGGATGGATTTTGGTTGTAATAATGATTATGGGTTGATTGTGGATTGATTTGGAGTAGTATAAAATTTGGTAATCGCGTAAACATAGCCATCGTAATGCTCGATTTACCTTAGACTGCTTTTGTTCTTAACATTAGGACCCGTGAACTCACTGTTGGGTTTTTACCATTGCCATGATTAGATAGTTCATGTTACGAGCTTCGTTTTGATATGTGGTTCGCTTGAATCCGATGTACGATTTAGGAGAAACGACTGTTTTAACTAACGGCGTTTCGTGAATGAACCATTACCCCTCGCCTTACTTTGAAACCTTGGTTAAGGACCTTAAATGTCTAATTGGGGTATGAAAAAATTATTTAAAGTGGATTAGGCAGTTTTTAGGGTACTCACGAAAGAATCGCCTTAAAATTCTTAATGGTTAATTTATTAAAAATGGCGGAGCCGAGGGTACTCGAGTGACTTAAGTGAATCGTTAAGCGCAAAAGCGAGCGTTAGAGTCTAATTGGTTAAAGTCTAGATTCTTAAGCGACTTTGGTTTAATTCCAACTTATATATCGTTTATAGGTTATCAGACTCGTCCCAGGCCTTTTACCACCCCCAGTCGCTCAGTCAAGTTTTCTACCCGTTATACTGTTGTTGTGATGTATATATGTATATGCATTATCTTGTGATAGATGCATGATGGTTAATTAGCAAATCTTGCGATATATTGGAGCATGCTGATATGGGATATATGCATGTCTGTTTCGTAATCTTGATATCTATCTGTTGATTCCAATGCTTATAGTTGCATAATACATATGCTAGAGATAAGCAGTAATTGCGTATATCCTTAGTATAGGGGACCCAAAGGTGAACATTTTCTAAAACCGGGAGTCGATGTTCCCGAGTATATTATATATATTTATATATATATAGATAAAGTTTTTAAAACTATTAATCGAATAAGGTTTATCCGATAACTTTAATTTTATTAACGAATATTATTTTGAATATTCATTCGAGGACTTATGATTCTATTTATTCTATTTAATGAATATTATTTTGAATATTCATTCGAGGACTTATGACTCCGTTTAATATTCATTCGAGGACTTATGACTCCGTTTATTCTATTTAATGAATATTATTTTGAATATTCATTCGAGGACTTATGACTCCACTTATTTATTAAATAATATTCTTTATTTTATTAAAGAATAATGTTTCGATAATCAAACTTATTTTCGATTATTCAAATAAAGATCGTACTTTCGTATAAGTATATCTTTAGTTAATTATTATTCATTTCAAGGATGAGTTTTTAAAACTTCTACTTCAATTATTTATATAGAGATTATCCATATGGGAATATTATTTAAATAATAATATTCAAATATTTTCTAATATATCGGGACTGATTTATTTCATTAAATCAGCATTACTCCAAACATTCTTAAAAATGTTTTCGAGTCTTCAAAATGATTTTAAAAGTTAGAGCGGATCCCAAAACTCATTTTTATATTTAAGATCTTTCTTTCAAAGGCGATTTAAATACTCGCTCAAAACCTGAGGGATCCGGCTCTGTGGTGTACTTTATATTCGTAACGAGGTTGCTGTTTTGATAAATGAATTGATTACTTACCCAACGTTCGGGAAGTAAGTCCATCTATTGAGTCGGCATAAGAACCATGAGCTCAGTGGGCGTCCATGAAAGTGTAAGTTGCTCAGTGGGAGTCCATCAAATGCGTAAGTGGCTGAGTGGTAGTCCAGCATAAGGTCCTATTGCGGCCAGGGTGATGACCAGATGGAAATTCGTCCATCTACTAGTAGAAAAGATTACTTATTGGTATCTTTTCCTGATCAGCAAGATATCAGGTTTATGCCAAGGTTTTCTCTTTTCCAAATTCATTGGATATTGCAAGTCTGTTTATAATTTTCATAACAGAGGTTTTCAAGGAGTGTATGAAATGTATATACATATAGGTGTATATATATTGGGACTTAATGAAGTATCTCGTAACTTCATTTCTCTCAAATGATATTTCAAAGATTGAATCTATTCAAGTCTTATCTTGTAGTCTCATCAGTGTGATGAACTTTTAAAACTAATTATAACTTGAACGGTGGTAGTTCAAGTAGTATTCGGAAAAGATAAAAGTATATTGGAGTATCTTGTAACTTCATCTTTTAAACGTATATCTAGTAAATGATTATCTTATGCATGTCAAAGATATTCAGAAAAACGTTGAGACAAGGTTAGATATATGAGATCACCTTGCAACGATATTTTTATACAGTTATAAACTGGAACTCTGTGTATATTATACATATCAGAGGATTTCAAAGATTGTGGAAAGTATATATGTATATATATACTGAATATTTTGCGACTTGGTCGCGTTAAGATAACAAATTTAGTTCATTTCTTCTTGACCAAGACTTCCATGAGTACTATGGGAATGCTCTTATATTGTTAATTATTATACATATTATTTCGGTGAGCTTGTTGCTCACCCTTGCTTTCTTCTTTCATCATACAACAACAGATAGAAAAGATGAACAGGACCAAGCTCCCAATTTGCAAGCGGTTAGGAAACGTTCTGCAGTTTTCTGGAGGCGTTGATGCCGCAGTAGCTGAGGTAGGAATTACCAATAGGCTAGGCTTTCAACTGTTGATGTACCAGACTCTTTATATTTATGAATTGTAATAATGGCAAAGAATATTTAAATTATTCAGAAACCCTTTTTAAGGTGAAATGGTTTATAATTATGGAATAAAATGACTTGTGTTATTTTGGTATTCATCTCTGGGACTATAACTTGTGGTGTGTGTGTGTGTATTGTGGGGTCACAGTACGCAGCAGTTGGTTGACTGTTAAGATTAAGTATGGATAAGGGAAATGGAACTCGTGACAACCCGGATCCCCGACCCCGGATTTGAGGGTGTTACATCATTCCTATTCGAACAGTCACGGGGTGGAACGTTTGCATGGATTACAGAAAATTGAACAAGGCTACAAGGATATATCACTTTCCTCTTCCTTTTATTGATCAGATGCTTGATAGATTGGTTGGGCATGATTACTATTGTCTTCTGGATGGCTATTCGGGTTATAATCAGATTTATATCACTCCAGAAGATCAAGAGAATACTACATTCACATGTCCTTTTGGTACTTTTGTATTCAGGAGAGTTTCTTTTGGGCTATGTGGTGCACCAGCCATATTTCATAGATGCATGATGGTTATCTTCTATGATATGATTGTAAATAATGTAGAAGTGTTCATAGACGATTTCTCGGTCTTTGGAACTTCTTATGATGAATGCTTGCACAATCTTGGGTTAGTGCTGAAAAGGTGCGTTGAGATTAATCTGGTTCTCAATTGGGAGAAATGTCATTTTATGGTGCGCCAAGGCATCATTCTTGGTCACAAGGTCTCTAGTAAGGGTCTCAAGATGGACAAAGCCAAGGTAGGGATTATTTAAAATCTTCCTCCACCAATTTCTGTTAAGGGAATTCGCAGTTTTCTTGCTCATGCGGGTTTCTATAGGCGTTTCATCAAGTACTTCTCTAAGATTTCAAAGATGTTATACAATTTTCTAGAGAAGGATGTTACTTTCAAGTTTGATGATGAATGCCTTGCTGCTTTTGAGATCTTAAAGAAAAGTTTGATTACGGAACCTGCCATAACTACACCTGATTGGTCTTAACCATTTGAAATGATGTGCGATGCAAGTGACTATGCAGTTGGAGCAGTTCTTGGGCAAAGGAAGAACAACATATTTCATGTGGTCTAGTATGCTAGTAAGACACTCAATGGTGCTCAACTGAACTCCATCACTACTGAGAAAGAACTTTTGGCTATTGTCTATGGTTTTGAGAAATTTCGATCTTATTTACTGGGGACAAAGGTGACAGTTTTCACTGATCACGTTGCTATTCGCTATCTCGTCTCGAAGAAGGTCTCGAAGCCTGGACTAATTCGATGGGTTCTTTTACTTCATGAGTTTGAATTGGAGATCAAGGATAGAAAAGGGACTAAAAATCAAGTCGTCGATCATCTCTCTCGTTTAGAGGATCCAAGTGCAACTTCACAAGATAAGTCTTTGATTAACGAGTCTTTTCCCGATGAGCAATTATTTGGAGTGCAAGCAGAAGAGCCGTGGTTCTCCGATATTGTGAACTACCTTGTGAGTAACGTTATGCCTCCAGATTTGACTTATGCTCAAAGGAAGAAGTTTCTGCATGAAGTAAAGTGGTACATGTGGGATGGGTCATTTCTATTTCGGCAAGGAGCTGATTAAATCATCAGGAGATGTATTCCTTACAGCGAAACGGGGGGGATCTTGCGAGATTCCATTCAACGGCTTATGGAGAATACTATGGTGGAGAAAAGACAGCAGCTCGTATTCTTCAAGCAGGTTTCTTTTGGCCGACTTTGTTTAAAGATGCTCATCAGTTCCTTGTGAAATGTGATCAATGTCAATGTGTGGGTAATATGTCCAAGAGGGATGAAATGCCTCTTAATGTGCTTCTCGAGGTTGAAGTTTTTGATGTTTGGGGAATTAACTTCATGGGTCCATTTGTCTCATCTTGTTATAATCAGTATATCCTGTTGGCGGTTGATTTTGTCTCGAAATGGGTTGAAGTCGAGGCTTTGCCGATGAACGATGCGAAAGTAGTGCTAAATTTTCTTCACAAGCAGATATTTACAAGATTTGGAACCCCAAGAGTTATAATCAGTAATGAGGAATAGCATTTCTGCAATCGCAATTTCACTGCTATGATGCAAAGGTATAATGTGAATCAATGCATTGCTACAGCTTACCATCCTCAGACGATAGAGAAAGTTATGTGTCCATCAAGTAAAGATTGGTCTTTGAACCTTGATGAAGTTGTTTGGGCGTATCGAACAGCGTACAAGATCCCGCTAGGGATGTCACCGTATTAGTTGGTTTATGGTAAGGGGTGTCATTTATCGGTGGAGCTAGAGCATAAAGCGTATTGGGCTTTAAAGAAGTTGAATCTTGATTTGGATGTAGTTGGTAAGAAGAGGATGCTTCAATTGAATGAACTCGATGAGTTTCAACTTCAAGGGTATGAGAACAACAAAATGTATAAGGATAAAGTCAAGAGGTAGCACGATAGGGGTTTAGTGCTCAAATCATTTGTGTCGGGGCAATAAGTTCTTTTGTTTAACTCTCGTCTCCGTCTTTTTCCTGGAAAATTTAAGTCGAGGTGGTCAGGGTCGTTTATTATCAAAACTGTGTTTCCGCATGGAGCGGTGGAAATTTTTGAGAATGTCCGGGCTAAGCATTCAAGGTAAATGGTCAGAGATTAAAGCATTACTATGGTGACACGGAAAACCGTGAGGTGATTACTGCCGTTTTGTTGGCCATTTGATCTCACGATTCTACGTCAAGCTAACGACGTAAAGTAAGAGCTTCTTGGGAGGCAACCCAAGTTTTTCGTACAATAGTAGATAGAGGAAGAAGAAAGAAAGGAGAAAAATACAAAAAAAAATCAAAAAAATTGAAAAAAAAATAGTGCCAACTACAGTAGCACGGTGTGCCCGCGCTGAGAAGCGGGATGGCCACGCTGAAACAGCAGAAGCACGGCGCGCCCGCGCTGCCAGGCGGGGCGGCCGCGCTGGGTCACTGAAGTCGAAAAAAAGAGACAGAAATTAAAGAGAAAATCAGTGACTTTAATACAAAATTAATTTGTACCCGAATTTCCCTCCTCAACTTCCATATTTCCCTTTCCAAATAAATTTCAATCAACCCCATTACTCCCATTATTCCCATAATCAAATCCCACTTCTTTTCCATAACTAATTCTCTCCCAAATTCCTATATATACTCACACTTATACACAAACTTCTCCATCACTTCTTAAATTCTCAAACACAAATCTCTCTCAAACACTTATCTCTTATTCTCTCTTATTCAATCTCAATTGCACCCAAAAGACAAAGAACTCAAGTTAGTAGCAGCACCACCGATTATTCGAGTGCTGGGGGTGTGAGGCCTAGGTTTGCAACTCCTGAGGCGGAGGCTGAGTATACGAGACTGCTTTCGAAGCCCATAGCTAAGGAGCGAGGTTTTCTGCCATCGGGGAAAGATAGTATGTTGTTGGATATGATCTTGGAGATGGGTTGGGTCATTTTTTGTGAGACACCCGCTGCTGTGCCCATGAGTGTGGTTCGCGAGTTCTACGCGAATGCTAAGGCGGAGAATAATGGTTTTTCTATGGTGAGGGGGTTGACTGTCGAGTATAGTGCTGAGGCGATAAGGAGGGTGATTGATCAGCCCGAAAGGAGGCCCAATCTGGATAATTGGAAGGAGAAGACTTCAGAGGAGTTTAACTTGGATTTGATCGTTCCTACGTTGTGCATGCCCGAGACTCATTGGAAGTTCAAGAGGGGCACAAATGAGTATGCCACTTTCCATGCCTCTTATATGAACAGGTTTGTGTGTGCATGGAATTCTTTTATTTATGCGAATATCATGCCATTTTCTCATGTACATGATGTTACTGTGGAGCGTGCATGTTTGTTGTGGGGCATTCTTCAGGGAGACTATGTGGATCTTGGGATGGTTCCATTAGGGTATTTTAAGGTTCTTGTGTGGGAGTACTTGACAAGTGGATTTTATATCCACTTGGAAGGCTTCATTGCAATCTTAAATTGGTGTTTTGGACTCAAGTTATTGGTATTTTGATGTGTTTTTGTGTTATTGCATTTCAGGTATTAGTTAAATGAAGAAAGGAGCTTTTAAAGGAAATATGATGAAAAGTAATCATATTTGGAAGCCAAGTCCATTGTCAAGTTGTAGAGAATCTCGTTAGCTTCGCGCGGGCAGTTGAATCGCCTAATTTTGACGAGTAGAACTCAAGTTATGGGCAAAATAAGATTCATCAGAATTTTCCCGAAAGGCTGCGGGCGCCCGCCTGCTGGTGTCAGGCGACCGCGTGCTAGCAGGCGACCGCGTACTAGCAGGCGCCCGCCTGCTGATGTCAGGCGGCCGCATGCTGATGCGCGGCTGATTTCGCTGAAAAAGCCTTTTTGAGTGGAATTTGATGATTTTAAGGGTCCAGGTCCAATATGGGCTTATATATACTTAAAAAAAAGGGTTTTCATCATCCGGGAAGATTGGGAGATCAAGAAGAAGACCTAGAAGCACAAAACAACTCCCAAAAAGAAGATCTTATTTTCAACTTGTGATCTTTGAATTAGTTGTAACTTTGGATGCTCGTTTTCGTTCTTGTTGAACCTAGATCTCGTTTATTCATACTTTAATTATTATTCAGTTTATTAGGACCTTGTTTATACCATGCTTTCATTGGAACCCATGGTGATGATGAGTTCGATTAAGAACTAATCATTGTCATGGGATTCTAGCGGATTTACTTATGGATTTCAATAATTAATTTATTTCGATATCTTGGTGTGTGGTAATTGATTGATATCCTAGTATTGGTTGTGCTTATTCGTCTTATGTGCGTAGCTAACATATAAGATAACATGTTAATCTCTATTGAAGTGACAGTGAATATAGAGGTTTAGAACTTGTCATGCTAGCATAGGTTCATGTATTTATTATGCATGATTCGTAGGTAATTTTAACCATCTTACTTGCCCTATGTAATCATGATAGATAACTTGCACATTAAACCGTTATATTTTCAATTCTTATAAACATATAAGGACTAAGCATAATTGGTGTTTATTCAACTTCTATCTCTTTTGTGGATGTTTGGTAGTAGGGTATTCGTACAACGAAAGTTGGCGTTTACTATTTTCGTGTTATCTGATTAGTGTCATCACCATTACATGCTAAGGTTAAGAACAATAAGGCTATTGAATGAAGTATTTAATGAAGTTAGAATCCCATGTTTGTCATATATATTAATTCAACCATTCTTATTCTCTTAGTTATAATTGTTAGTTTAATTCTTAGTTATAAACAACCTCAACTTGTTATTTATCTTAGCATTGAGCGATAACCATACATTGTTGCATAGGTGCATAAATTGAACTTAACCTAAACTAGTCTCTGTGGAAATGAATCTGATTTATATCTTATACTACTTGTGAACGCGTATACTTGCGTGAATTTTAGCGCGTGTTCTCGCCTTAACAAGTTTTTGGCGCTGCTTCCGGGGACTCGGTGTTAATTTTTAGTTTATGTGCTTGTCATCAGTGGTCGTTAAAGTTCACTGACTCGGATTCTTTTACTTTCACGGTTTATTTGTTAATGTTTCAGGTACTCATTATAATGAGAGATCCAGCTGCACGAACGAAAGCCTTGATGGATTTTTCTCAACCCAAGATCAATGACATTCAATCTAGCATTGTCAGGAAAGCTATCACAACTAATACCTTTGAGATCAAGCCGGGCATAATTCAATGGGTGCAGAATTCAATCCAGTTTGGGGGTTTTTCAACGGAAGATCCCAATATGCACATTTGGGATTTCATTGAGATCTGCGACACCTTCAAGTTCAACGGTGTTTCTGAAGATGCTGTGAAGCTGAGACTATTCCCATTCTCTCTAAGGGACAAGGATAAGAGCTGGTTACACTCTCTACTAGCTGGTTCGATTACTACTTGGAAAGATCTTGCTCAAAAGTTTCTCACAAAATTCTTCCCTATAGAAAAGACAGCTGCAATCAGAAACGCTATTACTCAATTTGCGCAGCAATCAGAAGAATCTCTATGTGAAGCTTGGGATCGATACAAGGAGATGCTTTTGAAGTGTTCTCATCATGGAATTCCTGATTGGATGATCATCAACTATTTTTATAATGGTTTGGGAGCACAGTCCAGACCCATGCTCGATGCAGCATCAGGTGGAGCCTTATGGGCGAAGAGGTATGAGGAAGCTTATGATCTAATTGAACTGATGGCTGCTAATGAATATCAGTATCCAGCCCAG
Source organism: Apium graveolens (assembly GCF_009905375.1). Classification (NCBI taxonomy): domain Eukaryota; kingdom Viridiplantae; phylum Streptophyta; class Magnoliopsida; order Apiales; family Apiaceae; genus Apium; species Apium graveolens. The sequence goes on along the minus strand of NC_133647.1, from coordinate 51,501,191 downwards.
AGATTGCCACAGAGCAAGGTAGCAGGAGTTCTTGAGGTGGATACAGCTATGGCTATCACTGCTCAACTAAAGGAATTGTCTATGAAGATCGATTGTCTGGCTAACTTAGGTGTTAATCAGATAACCAGTGTTTGTGAGCTATGTGCAGGTTCACATGCGATGGAGCAATGCGCTATATCTAGTGAATCAGCTCAGTTTGTGAGCAACTTTCAGAGACCGCAATAACCAGTTCCAGACACTTATCATCCTGACAACTGGAATCATCCTAACTTCAGATGGAGCAACAATCAGAATGCGATGCAACAGCCATTCCAGCAGTTTAGAGCAAAACAATTCAACCCTCCTGGTTTTCAGCAACAATTTGCACCAAGACAACAACTCCAACTTCAACAACAAACTCATGATGCAGGTCTATCTTTGAATGAAAAATCTGAATTGGAGGAGTTGAGGCTTACGTGCTAAAACTAGGCTCTTATATGCCAAAGCCAGGTTGTTTCTATCCAGAATCTGGAGAACCAAATAAGGAAAATTGCTAATGCCTTATTGAATTGACCACCAGGAACGCAACCTAGTGATACAGAATAAATCCAGGCAAGAGGGAAGTTGAAGAACAGGTGAACGCCATCACCTTAAGGTCTAGAAAGGTCGCAAGCCCCCAAATTTAGCAAGACGAAGAGCCTGAAAAATCTCAAGTTTCAGAAAATGCAGTTGTGGCTGAAGAAGAAGTGCACAAGGAAGCAGAGGTGGAACCAAGGAAGACTACTGTGGAACACACTCCTCCTGAGGGTAATATAGGGGAGAAACAGATCTATCCTCCACCTCCTTTTCCTAAGAGGCTGTAGAAGAAAAAGCTGGATAAGCAGTTTGAGAAGTTTTTGGAGGTGTTCAAGAAACTTCATATCAACATACCTTTCGCTGAAGCTCTTGAACAAATTCCTAGCTATGCGAGGTTTATGAAAGGTATTCTCTCTCGAAAAGTGAAGCTCGATGACTTAGAGACCGTTGCTCTAACGGAGGAATGCAGTGTTGTTCTGTAACAGAAGTTGCCTCCAAAGCTTAAAGATCCTGAAAGCTTCACTATTCCTTGTACCATTGGAAACTTGTCATTCGACAAGTGTTTATGTGATTTAGGAGCTAGCATCAATCTGATGCCCTTATCTATCTTCAAGAAGCTTGGTCTGCCTGATCCGATAAAACAACTTTATGCAATAAAACTTACACTAGTCCGCAAACCCTGGACCCACCACCTTCCAAAAGCTTCTTCTTTACTTCCTCGAATTACGCAGCTAAACAGCGCACGCTAATCCTCACTGGAGGTTAAATTTAAAAAGAGGCAAGTATAAGTAGAAGAAATGCTCAGCAAGTTCATTATAGTAAATATCGGGTCATTTTGATATAAAACCGACATCTGTAATAATGCAGGACATTTAAAATCATAATTGCTGAATCATAAAATTATAGTTAAGGAACCCCAGAATTGATTCTTTAATTGTATTCAAAACCATTTTGATATTTTTGAGCGAAAGGCTTCAGCAATACTTTGAATCTTGACGAGAATAAAACTCGTAAAACAGGGTTTACGGAAATATCGTAAACAACAATAACAAGAAGCAATGATTATGGAATGAATCATAACTTTACTCAAAACCGAACTCTTGATATTAATACTTATTTTGTTGTCATATCAAATTAGATATCAATACGAACTTTGATGCTCACAACATTCCATACTGAAGTCAACATCAATCATCTTTACTAATACCACCTTTGATATTTAACAACAACGTAAGTATAAGCATAAATCCGAATCTGAATCAAAATTGCATTTCACCGTTAATCCAAAACAGAACAGTTGATAAATTATTTATTCTATGAATATCAAAAATGATATGATAATTTAGATTAGGATCATCATCCGACGGACGTACTATCACATGCTGATTAGCCCGTGTGATAGCACAAGGTCATGATTCATAGAAACGTGACCCCAAAAACACGAGTACTCAAATAAAAGGCAATATACCTGCCTGTGGCAAAAATTGTGTCATAATATTCCATATGGCACTTAGAAATAGCCCTCCGCTGGACTGTCCGTCCCGGTCACTTACGCAATTATGATCTAATCTTAAAACATTTTATTGAAATGGGATCATGATAATCGACACCTGAAATAATTTTATTCCCCCAATGCTTGGGTAAGAATATTCGCAACCAAACCACTTTTCTCAAAATCCAAAAAATTTATAAATCTGATAATTGGATAAGTAAAATCAATTGACTATTCTGAACATAGAATAGCAGATGAGCATTTGCATAAACAGAATTATTTAATTCAGCGATATATAAAACATTTATCTACTACGAACTGAATAGGGAAAGCAATACTTGCATGAAAAGATTTAAAATAAATATCACTTGAACAATAAGTGATGATAGGGATACTTGCCTTTGGTTTTTAGCAGTTAGTCACACTCGCAAAGACGCATCTATTCTGACATTCGGTCTTAAAATATCACCATCTTTCTTTTCAACACTTCACCGGTATGCTGCTCCTCCGATTGCTAGAAGCCCGGATATCCAATGTCATTTCATTCCATTCTTTATCCAATGTCTTGTCCTGATCAATCGAATGATCCGCATTTATAATTAAAATATAGAATTTTAATCGTCTAATTGATAATCACTCGACGAACTACGCGTCAAAAGCCTATCGTCTACCCATACGATAGCCCACGTATGATTAAAACAGATAAACACAGGACTCTTGATCCATATACATACATAATTCACATAGCACATAAGCACATAACTCACGTGTCATATAATTCATATCAAATATGACTCGGTTCATAAAAAGGGTCGACTCGGTACGTTTAAAATGGAAATCGGGTCAAAATATGATTTTTCAATCAACAATCGACTAAGAATGACTTGTAAAACAATCGACCTTTCAAAACAAAAGGATTTGGGTCTCAAAAGTATTTTTAATGAAAGCAGAATATTTTTCTGAGTCAAGAGGCGTTCGTTTCGTATTAAACGGACGAACGGTTTATTTATTATGAATTTTTGAACATTTTTCGGAATTAAAACGGGTCTCCGAATCATTTTATAACTAAATAATAGGGCTCGAACACCCGAAAATAATTTTATAAGAATTATCGAGCCTGGAAAATAATTTAAAATAATATTTTAAAGCTCGAACAATTTTTCAGAATTTTTAAATCATAAGAAATAATTAACTCGAATTAAATAATCAATTAAAATCCATTAACTAAATAATTTGGATTTATTTTCAAATAATAATAAAAATAATAATCTTCAGAACTAAAAATTATATTTTCTTGGAAATCGGACAGCACCTCCTCTATTTTTCGGAGTGCCAGTCGATATCAAATCGATACAACCAACAAGAATCAACACAATAATTTATATTTACGCGTATAAACACTCCAGAAATGAATAACACGGTCAAAAATGACTTCTACACCCACTTCTAAAAATTACGAAATAAATATATAAACACTAACATGCTATAATATACCCAAAATATAAAATCAGAATCTCGGAATCCTTACCCAAAATAAATTCTGGTCACTCCAAAGAGAATATCTGATGTCCAGAAAATATCTTCAGAAAAATCTGAAATTAATATCCATAGATATACATATGCTGACATGCCATGTGGAGTAATCAAAATCGTCAAACTCCTTTTGTACGTCCCGAGAATAATTTAAAAGGGAAATATAACGGAAATATGCCCCGCAAATTATCTCCTCAAAATCTTGCAAAATATATACCTATGCGTAGGTATCGAAGCGCTGATCGTTTATATATATAATAATTGAAATTTGGATATACGGTTGAGAAGATATGAATTTTTGAAAATTAAAAATAAATAAATAATACGAGAGAAAGAGAGACAGGGAGAGGGAACTCGGGGGAAGGAAAGGAAATAAGGGGAGGGGTAAATGGGGGTTAGGTGGCAGTGCGGGGTGGGGGTGCAGGTGGGTAGTTTTAAGATTTTATTCTTTTATTTTTTTTACAACACCAACACGTAGCATAGGGTTTCTGGTAAGCTGCCACGCATCCTTTCTGTAATTACAAGCCTAATTTGTCCCGAAATTTATGATTTAATGAGCAGACTTACAGGTAGAATTAACCCGAAAATTACCAAATAAGTTTTAAAATTCTCGGAATAATTAAAAACTAATAACATAAAATTTTCATAATTTTTAAATCATTTTTTACTCGCTCGTTATACCCGCATTACACAATTTAAGGAACCGAGCTGCACTTGAAACAAATTCAGAAAATCACGAAAATAGTCTTAAAATGTTACAAATATCCCGAAGTATATAAAAAAACATAAATTTTGAAATTTTAAAATAATTTTTGAAATGCAATTTATACCCGCTTTTAAAAATTAAACGATTCAACGCGCGGGTAAAATTAATCCCAAAAATTCTCAAAATAATTTTAAAATTCTCATAATATTCCAAACTTAAATATATATGAGTTTCGTAATTTTTGAAGAATTTTGGAATTAAATACGGATTTTACAAATAAATGATATCAGAAAATCATACAGGGCTAAATAATTGATGAAATATTGATTTCTAAATTTTATAAAATCCAAAAAATAATTATTGTAATTATGAAGTCATAAAAATAATTTTAAAGATAATTTAAATATTTATGAAATTAAATTTTCAATAAAATCACTTTTATAGACAAAAATAAAACGATACGACTCAGTAATTAATAATACAAATAATCATCAATCACAACTAAGTCCCACATAATTAATATTACATACAACACATAGCAGACCGAATATCCATCTAATCCCTAATATTAATAAACGAACCCAATTTACCGATATCAAAAAATGATCGGTTTTCAAATAAACTTTTGAAAATAATACATTTAAGTAAATATTTTCAAAAATTAATAAGGATCGATATAACACTTAACAATTAGTACATTACCATTTAATAATACCAACTCGTCAAACAGGAATAAAATATCCAAAATTTTATTCCTTATAAATCATAAAAGCACACATATATATATATATATATATTCAGATAATATTTATAATAATTCTAAAAATACGGGATATTACACATGTCATCCACCGATGTTTTGCTGAAGAGTTGACACACGCTTTCGGTAGTGTTTGTCGAGACACTGGTGGCGAGGTTGATTGGCCACCTGATCCTCCACCCGAGGAGGGTGATCTTTCCGATGACTAGGTATGCCTGAAATCCTTATTATTACCTTCAATGAGGACATTGAAAATTTTAAGTTTGGGGGTGATAATGTAAGGATTAGTAGTGTGTGTGTGTGTTCATATAGATTCATATAGATTCATATTGCATGTTTAGTTGTAGTTCATTCATTTTTTTGCATGATTGTTCATTTAGGACATATTTGTTTATTTTTATGTGATTTCATATAGTTGCATTTGCATGCATATTTATCATGATCCCTTAAGATGAATTATGATATTTGATAAGTTGATGTTGATTTGAGTGTGGTCATGATGAATAAAGGGATGTTTAAGTCCTAATGAATTGATTTGCATGCCAGAAACAAATATTTTCACAAAGTCTTATAGGGTTGCTTTTGATCTAGATCATGATCATACTTGTTTATTGTTGAGATTTAATCACTTGGTTATATTATGATATTCTCGTAATGACGTAAAAACACTGATTTCTTATCTAAAGAAAAACTTGCATTTCATTGCTAGTTGTTGTAAGGCTAGGCGTCAAATGGCTAGTAGTCGGCTCATATTTTTATGAGTAGTCTAGGGTTGAATGAGATGGAGCGAAACACACTCATACAGAAATTATTGAAAAAAAAAGGAAAAAAAGGAAAAAAGGTATGTCTTTATGCATAATTGATCAAGAGTGAGCTCTTTAATACTCGAGTTATTATGTTCTAGGGGACTTTGAGCCTAGTGACCTAAGGCTTTTATAGTCTGGGATCCGCTAACCTAACGCTCGCTACATGGGTATTATTGCATAAGTCTTTTGTGGACCTCATTCATTGCACGGTCAAGTAAGCATCTTTGTTATGTGTTCAATAATAGCATGAATTCTTGTATAACTCTAGTAGAAAGGAGGTGTTGTGAGTCATTATCCGTTTAACGTTTATTCTGTTTATAAACTTGTGATTGTCTTGATGAGAGATAAGTATGGTTATTGATCTAGTGTCGAGAGTACATCTGTTAAGCATTGCACACACGCACGTTTCTGGTTTGTGAGTTGGTTTGTGGGATTTATTCGAACTCTGTTTTAAGTCATTGCATTCTTAAAGGCATCAGCTTATTCATTTGGTTATGGTTCAACTGAGAGGATCGATTGCATTATCATTTAGTTGCATTCACGTAGTTGCATTCATGCATTAGGTTTGTTTCCTAGTTTTGAGTCTGTTTATGCTTGAGGATAAGCATCGATTCAAGTTTGGGAGTGTGATAAGTGGATTTTATATCCACTTGAAACGCTTAATTGCAAGCTTAAATTGGTGTTTTGGACTCAAGTTGTTGGTATTTTGATGTGTTTTTGTGTTATTGCATTTCAGGTATCAGTTAAATGAAGAAAGGAGCTTTTAAAGGAAATATAATGAAAAATGATCAGATTTGGAAGCCAGGGTCATTGTCAAGTTGTAGAGAATCTCGTTTGCTTCGCGTGGGCGGTTGAATCTCCTATTTTCTGACGAGTAGAACTCAAGTTATGGGCAATAAAAGATTCATCAGAATTTTCCAGAAAGGCTGCAAGCGTCCGCCTGTTGGTGTCAGGCGACCGCGTGCTAGCAGGCGCCCGCCTGCTGGTGTCAGTCGGCCGCATGCTGTTGCGCGGCTGACTTCGCTGATTTCACTGAAAAATCCTTTTTGAGTGGAATTTGACGATTTTAAGGGTCCAGGACCAATATGGGCTTATATATACTTAAAAAAGGGTTTTCATCATCCGGGAAGATTGGGAGATCAAGGAGAAGACCTAGAAGCACAAAACAACTTCGAAAAGAAGATCTTATTTTCAACTTGTGATTCTTTGAATTAGTTGTAACTTTGGATGCTCATTTTCGTTCTTGTTGAACCTAGATCTCGTTTATTCGTACTATAATTATTATTCAGTTTATTAAGACCTTGTTTATACCATGTTTTCATTGGAACCCATGGTGACGATGAGTTCGATTATGAACTAATCGTTGTCATGGGATTCTAGCGGATTTACTTCTGGATTTCAATAATTAATTTATTTCGATATCTTGGTGTGTGGTGATTGATTGATATCCTAGTATTGGTTGTACTTATTCGTCTTATGTGCATAGCTAACATATAAGATAGCGTGTTAATCTCTATTGAAGCGACAGTGAATATAGAGGTTTAGAACTTGCCATGCTAGCATAGATTCGTATATTTGTTATACATGATTCGTAGGTAATTTTAACCATCTTACTTGCCCTATGTAATCACAATAGATAACTTACGCATTAAACCGTTATGTTTTCAATTCATATAGACATATAAGTACTAAGCATAATTGGTGTCTATTCAACTTCTATCTCTTTTGTGGATGTTTGGTAGTAGGGTATTCGTACAATAAAAGTTGGCGTTTACTAGTTTCGTGTTATCTGATTAGTGTCATCACCATTATATGCTAAGGTTAAGAACAATAAGGCTATTGAATGAAGTATTTTATGAAGTTAGAATCCCATGTTTGTCATATATATTAATTCAACCATTCTTGTTCTCTTAGTTATAATTGTTAGTTTAATTCTTAGTTATAAACAACCTCAATTTGTTATTTGTCTTAGCATTGAGCGATAACGATACATTGTTGCATAGGTGCATAAATTGAACTTAACCTAAACCAGTCTCTGTGGGAACGAATCTGATTTATATCTTATATCTTATACTACTTGAGAACGCGTATACTTGCGTGAATTTTAGCGCGTGTTCTCGCCCTAACAAGTTTTTGGCACCGCTGCCGGGGACTCGGTGTTAATTTTTAGTTTATGTGCTTATAATCAGTGGTCGTTAAAGTTCACTGACTCGGATTCTTTTACTTTCATGATTTATTTGTTTATATTTCAGGTACTCATTACAATGGGAGATCCAGCAGCACGAACGAAAGCCTTGATGGATTTTTCTCAACCCAAGATCAATGACATTCAATCTAGCATTGTCAGGCCAGCTATCACAGCTAATACCTTTGAGATCAAGCCGGCCATAATTCAATGGGTGCAGAATTCAATCCAGTTTGGGGGTTCTTCAATGGAAGATCCCAATATGTTTGTGTGAGTACATATAGATTGTATATTCATGATAGTTTAGTTCATATAGTTGCATATATTTATCATGTAATTTTTTTTTGTTATAGTATGTTGCATATGTTAGTGTTTGTGCCCTAGAGACAACACTATTATGTTTATATTATGAAACATTTAGATTATTAATTATTTATATGGATTATTCTTTAGTAATTTATTATATCTTTATTTTCTGTGATAAGATGTTAGATTAATAAATGTCCTTGGAATATGATATGTAAATTTATATCTCTAAGTACGTGACTTAGAAATGAGATTATGAGAATAGTATTGATATTCCTAAAGATCCCTAGTCAAGTATTATTGTTAAGGGACGATAATAAATACATTGAGACTAGTGTGTTTGTTGGCTAATGATCATATCTCATTGATCATAGGTATGGTGATACTAAAGTCAAAACACAGGCACATGTATTAAATACATGGTGCTGGATTCACCCGTTGTAAGATACTACATGTTTATAGTGTCATAATTATCTTGATGGGATTTAGCCCTCCTTTATTAAAGGAATGATATTATTGGCCTCTTGATTGAGTAAGACTATAAAATGTTTGGTCGTGCTCAAATACTGATTTGTTTAATAGTTTACTCATTGATCAAGGAAAGAAGGATTGAACGTTAACAGAGGATGACACAATGCATGCCTTGAGTTTGATCTATAATATAAGGCTAAAGGGATTATATTATATTGTACATTATTCACGAAAGATTTAATTGATCACCGATTTAATTATTATTACTTGGGTAACAATGATGTATTACTAGATGTCGCTCATTGTTTATGATTTTAAATTAGATTTAAAATTGTTGCCAACGTAATAATAACCTAAAGGGTCGCACAAAGAATGATTGAAGGATTATTTAATTTAAATTCGAATTTAAATTAAATGTAAGTAATTCGAATTATTTTTTATTAATTAAGTGTGACTTAATTAATTAAATAAATAGGAAATTTAAATTTAATATTAAATCTGAAATTAAATTATTGGATGATTAAGTGAGACTTAATAATATAATAATTAGAATTTGAATTTAATAATAATAATAACTCTAAAATTCTGTTTAGGGTTGGAGGCACATTAGCTCTTGCCTATATAATATCTTTTTCTAATAGGATTAGGGTTACATGTTTTATTTGATAAAACGTAAACCCTAGCAGCTTGAAGAAAGATAGAGAGAGCAAGAAGGCGGTCTCAAGAACGTGCTAGTACACACCCATCCTCCGGGAGATCATTCGTGTGGATACCTTCAAGGCATAGATCGTTCCAGTGACGGGCTACGTGGTGATCATTCAAGACCTCCATCTTTTCATTAATATAAAGTTTCTTAAGGTAAACATACTGAACTACGAATTAAATATTGTTTTTTGCATGGATCCTGCGGAGGGTTTCGATTTTTTAAGATTTAAATTTACGTTTTCCATTGCGTTTATGTGCTAAAAACCCTTCAATGGCATTAGAGCTACTTGCGAAAAGTTTTTAATTCATTTTGTGTTTAACTGTTTTTGATATATGAGCATGTACGTGATTCGCCATGATTTGATGTTGATATAATATGCTTGTATATGTATGGTTTTGAATATATGATATTCATGTGAGTTGTATAATCATAAGATGATTATGTAATCTGTACATATACTAATATATACATGATTCATGTTTGTTCTAATTATGAGAATCGTATTAGATACGGTTTCGAATTGACTGCTGCAGATTTGCTGAAATCTTGGTCTGGTGTCCGATTTACGCAAACAAATACCCTATTCGATAGGTAAACGAGCGTCCGAACAAAACAGATAGCAAAAGCTATCATCAACTTTTCTGTAAGGCGTTTGACGTCGTTTACTGCCCGTAAGCAGTGATTCTTGTTTTTCTGATTTGATTATGATTTTTGCCATATTTCTTTTTATGATTAGATCATGGATAATGTGATATGTTAAGATCATATTATGTGTTTTAACTTGCTTTTATGTGTTGTATGGGCATGGTAGATGGTTATGGCCTTTAGACCTTATTGTAATGGTTTTGGTTTTGATTTTAAATACAACTTGCATGTCGTCAATCTTTGTAATCATAAATCTCGAATGTAACTCAAGTTATTCTTATTAGTTCATTAGATTAGTTTTACTTTCAATCATGTAATGTAATTGAAGACTCAAGAAGGCTATCCAATGGAGGTGATTCAAAGAAGAAGACGAGGCATATAAGGAGTCTAAACAAAGAAGAAGACGAGACATACAAGAAGTCTAAACAAAGAAGAAGACTTATGTAATAAGTAGTTGTATTTTTTTCCATCACCACATTAGATTGACCTTGATCTTTATCATGAGCTTGATAAAGATCACATAGGAAGGGACCATAACCAAACACATTTACATTATTGCACTTTACATATTGATGCATGAATGTATGTATTAGATACGTCACCCATGCCATGCCTAAACAAGATAAAATCTGTAACGACTCAAGATTTTAAAATTTACAAACGATTATGAGATTCTCGTGTTTATGAAACACGGAACGAAATACGAATCTTCTTTATTTCCGACATGGGGTGATTTTGTCAACAACGGGTTCATAGAACTTATAAGGCTGTGGGTTTTAAGCGAGACTTATGTGACTCCTCCACTACCTGGAAATCAAACCATTAACGAGTATTGATTTGAAGTATTTTATTCAAGGAAAAATTGGAAATCTCTTAATGATGGGATCATGATCGTTATAATACTAACAAAATCCTAATGTTTATATTAAGTTATTTAGATGCCTTCCAATATGTCCAACGCGTTAACCCCTAGATCGATAAGGAGTGGGTTGGCCAGAGCGAAGTACTCTCATCTATCGTGGGACGGTGTGTCGAAGTATATGATACTTTTTAGACCTTTGGATTTTAACTTAACTAAGTTACCATAATAGGATTGTGAACTTAGAGGCATAGAGTTTGGTGAGATTTATTGGATAAATAAGAATAAATGTTGTTCCACTAAACTATCCAAGAGTTATATAGTTGATATAATTGACAAATGTTGTCTACCTTATTGAATCATGTTTTAGGAGTAAAGCCAAAGCTGAACTAAAATGTTGTAAAAATTTGGATCTTGGCTCACTAGAAAGTATATAGAAGATACTTTTTCCGAATTAATAGTTAGGGCTATTAATTTGACAAAATAGTGGGAGATATATATTTTGAATATATATGAATAATTACTTGAACATAATTTAATAATCACCTGTAAACTAATTTATCTTATGCACTTTAAACATTATAGATATCAAATGGAAATCAATTCAAACAACTTCTATGTGCGATCAGTCCTTGAGAAGGACAAGCTGACAGAAACAAACTTTCTTGACTGGCAGAGGAACTTGAGGATTGTCCTCAAACAAGAGCATAAGATCTATGTCATAGATATTGTAATATCTGGGATATATCGTGTAATTATTTTTGCTAATAAATAATTAATATATGTGTTCAGTATCTATTCTGTGAATTAATTGTTAAGTGTTAAATGTGTTTGGATGTTTAAAAATATTATTAATTGAGTATTTTAATTTTTATATGTCCAAAATAAAATATAGATAATTGTCATATCTTCCTAATTATTTTTATGTTGATTTATGGATTTACAAGGATCATATGGAATTTATAAAATCTTTTTCCGAGTATTTAAAATCTATTTTATACAAACGGGAACCAACCGACATCATCCGTTGTTACGTTTTTGGAACCCGAAACTCTTCCGACAACTCCTTCCTAACCTAATTGTAATATTCCGAGCATATTCCATGTTTCGACTTTTTCGATCCGGCGTACGGTTTGTCCTACGCGGGTCACGGCGCAACATATTCGATACAATATTTGTTTCGGTAAATCAATAAAACTCGTATTTTATCCAAACAGGAGCTTTTTATTAAACAATCCCAATTATCACCTCGTAGTACGTGTAACCAAGCGCTGAGACCAAGACTCCAGTACAAACTGTACTGGTTTGGATAATTGTCCCAAAAACCGATACCGTTTGGATCAGTTTTGACAAATAAATGTACCGTTTTATATCCAGAATGATCCAACGGGATACTAATTTTCCGTAATTATAAATAGCCTTTACCGTATTTTATTTCGTATCAAAAATCAATTGTAGTCAGTAATTATATAAATTTCCAGAGAAAATTCATATATTCATAAACCTTTCTGAGAATCAAACCAACAATCGGAGGTGTTACCGGAGTCCGTTTGAAAAGCTCGAGTACTCAATCCAAAGGTCTTGAGGTGTTCAATCAGATTCTGTGTTCCAAATCACTGCAGAAATCAAGGTTTATTTTCTGAAAAATTATTTATTTTCGAATTAATTTTATTAAAAATATGATTTTTTGTCCGGATGATTGTTTGTATGATTTGATGCTTGCATGTTGTAGAGCTTGTTTTCCTGATGATTTTCATATGTCATACGTCTGATTTGGAGTTCAATAACATGTTCAAAATTGAGTTTGATTTTCGAATTTTGAAATTAGGGTTTATAACTCGTATGAATGTTTTCAATTGAAATTTGGGGCTTTTTGATTTAGGGTTTATTAGAGGTTGATTTATAGTGGATTATATTCCTTATGAAATTTGCAATCGATTGGTATATAGCTCGTTAACAGAGGATGTCTGAATCAAAGGGAGTTGTGTTTTGAAAATTTCCGAAGTTCGCCGGAAACCGGCGATGTTCTTGGCCAATTTCCAGCCAAGTCTGGGGTTATTTGAATGATCTGATTACATGAATAAGTTCCTGGTTGTCTGTAGATGTGATCTGGAGCTTGTGGTGGGGTGAGGATGCCGGGAGCGTATTCTCCGGCCATCCCCAGAGTTTTTCCGGCGACCCCTGTCAAAATTGCAGTTTAGTACCTGTAGTTTTAAAAACGATGAAGTTAGGTCCCTGAGGTTTCCAGAACTTGCAAATTTTGGATTCTGTTTTAAAAATATTCAAAAATCACATTTCCTATTTATTTTTATTATAAAAATTCGATTTTAATTTCTGAAAATTCCAAAAATTATTATTTTAATTCCGAAAATTATTTTTTAATTCAAAAATAAATCTGAATTAATTAGTTAATTAATTTCAGTTAATTTTTAATTAATTAATTGGTCAATTAATTCGAAAATTGATTGATTAATTGATTTAATTAATTATTAATTGATTTTAATTAATTATTTAATTAGATTTAATTATTTAAAAATGATTTAAAAATTCCAAAAAATAGTTTCGAGATTTAAAATATTATTTTAAATTGTTTTCAAGGCTCGATAATTATTATGAAATTGTTTTGAAGTCAGAATTGGCCAACTGAACCCTATTTACTACTTCAAAATTGATTCAACGATCTGTTTTAATTCCAAAAAATGTTTTAAAAATCATTTTAAATATCCGAAAGCCTATTTATGACCCGAAACTTCTTTATAAATGATATACCATTGATTATGTGACGTATTATGTGTTATATGTGACTTGTTGGTTAACTGTCGGTCTATATATTCGATGTTTACTTGTTTATTGCATAACTTTCAATCCGTTAATCGGATTTGGGTGAAATGAAGGGTAGATAAAAATGTATGTCGAATAGAATCGTATGAATTGAATATTGATAGATACTTATGATGCCTAGCAGAGTAAGCAAGGCGTAGGAAAGGGAAGCAGGTGATCAGAAAATGGAGTCGACATGTAGAAAATACAGCCAGTGATAAGAAAATAGAATCGAGGCATAGGAAAAGTAGATGAGTGGTTGTTGAAGAGAGTCATTTGACGAATACAAGTGAAATTGGAATCGATTGTGATAAGGCAAGTACTTCTAAACCTTTCTCGAGATATATTACAAATATTTCTAGATTTACTTGTGACATATTGTTAATATTCAATATAGCTCTGTTTTATATTGGAAATACTTTGAATCCTTCAGCCTTGAACCTGAGCCACATCATTTGATCTTTGAGTCGTAAGCCTTATTCTTTGTGAACCATTTCTTGTTGATTTACCAGATACTAAACCACACAAACACGATACTGCTCCACAAATATATATCCATCATATACCAAACACTGGAACAGAATTGTTTAAACATACATAAACTTTTATACTCAACCATACCTTGTGACATAAAAGTACTAAAACCTTGTAAAAACATTATTCATCTAATACCCATTTATCCTACAGGCTGGGGGCCACTTTTTTTATATACTTTGACATACCATTTTGGTACCCATGAATTTTCACCATGCTCTATTACAAATGTTTTATTGTTATTGATTATGATATGGTTTTATTGAATTATATTGTTTATCATATTGAACTTCTTTAGAATTGGATAGTTTTCTTTATGTGAACCAGATTCGTGCTCAGACCATATCAATGGTCTAGTTAGGCCAATGTGTTCCTTGGATACAGTAGTTAGAGCAGTGCTGTGTGCTTTGCTCGGGGTTAGTGTTGTGTACTGTCGGTCTATATATTCGATGTTTACTTGTTTATTGCATAACTTTCAATCCGTTAATCGGATTTGGGTGAAATGGAAGGTAGATAGAAGTATGTGTCGAATAGAATTATGCGAGTTGAATATTGATAGATGATTATGATATGTGAGCATAACAGACAAGGCATAGGAAAGGGAAACAAATAGTCAAGGAGTAAGATAATGGTGATTGAGAGCAAGTGCAGTATAGTAAGCTAGTACCAGGCAAGTGTTCTGAACCTTCTCGAGATATTGTAGTGATTGATATTCCTGTTTTATATTGCAAGTGCTTTGAAGCACTGAACCCTAAACCTTGATTCCAGTTATTGATCTTGAGCCCTTACCTGATTCTTTCTAGACCATTGATTGTTGTATACCCAAATACGAACCTCAAATATACGATACTACTCCACAAATACATACAAACTAAATATCAAACACTGAACCAGATTTCTTACACATTCAAACTATTGTATCTTATGCTTTGAAAGACCAAATCCTTGGAACCCTGAAATGTTGACTGCTTTGTTATCCAATTCTTTCATTACCTAACAGCCAAGCTTTGGAAATGCCATATTGATCTTTATACAGATTGAAACCATTTTAATTATTGAACGTCCAATGTTATTAATGATCCTGTTTATTGTTTATTACTGCTTATTCTGTTATTATGGTAGAATTAGATTGTTTTTATAAAATTGTGGACCAGATTCGTGGTCAGACCATATAATGGTCAAGTTAGGCCAATGTGTGCCTTGGATTCAGTAGTTAGAGCAGTGTTGTGTGCTTTGCTCGGGGTTAGTGCATGACTGATCAGCAGCCTAACCTTGGTTTTTAAAATGAAAATATAACATCCAATTCTAAATCATAATCCATTGTTCACTTGATATCATAACCATATTTACCTGATGATCATTATTCTCAGTTTTGTCTTTGTGACTTGCTAAGCTAGTTAGCTCATTTGTGTGATGTTGTTTATGTTCTTTTCCAGTTAAGAAAGAACCAGTTGGTAGCGAGGATCCCCAGTCTAGCGCGAGAGCTAGGGGTTCAGGTTGATCAAGTTGAGCTAGTAGGTTTCTTTTGGGATAATTTTAAGTTTGTAAAAGTTTGTAATAATGTTTAATACTCAGTTCTGAGTTTTGATAGTTGGGATTTGAACGGTTTATAATATAAGTAGATGTGTTTGGCTTGTGTGCATACTTTAACCTGTGGCGGTCCGTGGTAGTTGGTAAGTAGGGTCACTGCATATTATTATCTTTATCATTATAATAAGCAGGTTATAAATAAGGTGTGTATGTGTAGACCCCAAACTTCTGACCCGGGTTTGGAGGGCGCCACAGGTTTGGTATCAGAGCTACAGGTTATAAGTCACTGACACAAGCCTAGGTTAACGGGAATGGGTAGAGGGTTAGGATTAGAAGTAAGTAATAGAAAGATAGAATGTCGAGAGGTTGAGTGCTTCGGTATAACAGGTATTAGTGTAATTCGCGTCATGGTTCGAGATTCTTATATTGCGATATGATTTCAGATAGCAGCGATGGCCGACTCTTTTATTCCCATATCAGCTGATCACTCAGAGCCTTCAGTTGGAGGACCATCTTTGGATCTATGTCCTGTTGTTCCATAAGTGTTAGCTATACTACCTCCACCTGTGTTGCAGCCCGTACCATTGCAGGCTATTCCACACCCAGGCATGAGGCCACCTATCAGAGGACCCCCACCTGCTGATTCAGGCTTTACTAGTCACTCAATTACAGGAGTACCTTTCCAGTTCTCTTCCTATCCTGTCTCATATCATCAGTTTGAGGCTTGCCTTATGGAGCAGTGATTCCTACAGGGTTAGATTCAGGAGTTATTACATATTATGCGTACCAGAGAGGTTGGGAGTGGTGAGAGGCGACTTAGAGAGAGACTCCAGATATTTCGTAGAGCAGCTGCTGTGAGGATTGCTGAGGTTACACATGAGGACATCACCCCTGATTTCCTAGTGGAGTGGGCTAAATGGGTTCTAGAGGAGCTTGAGGAGATTGGAGGTCCAGACTTGCCATGAGTCAGAGACCCAGAGATGGAGATGCTGAGCAGTGTTGTGATGGTTATGTAGTATGTACAGTAGTGTGTAGTGTGTATTAGTAGACTTTTGATTTGTATTTATAGACTAGCTATGCTGACTAGTGAGTAGGTTGTTGTACCCTGTTGCTTTTACTTTCGAAGCGTCTTTACGCTTGTACTACCCAAAACTTTTTATCTATATATATCAGCACCTTTCCTTTCTAGTATTATCATTCTTTTATTGCACCTGTTTTACCTTACCTTATTTATTGCACCAGTTATACCCTTGTGATACCATGTACCCTGTTTTTCATAACTGTTTATATTCTGTAAAGAAGCATGCAATTTATTTAGTTATAGCTGTTTTCAAAAAAAAATATTTCCGTTTTACAAAACTTTTCTTTAATGCAAAGAATTTGATTTAAAAGCTAAATAAGTTGTTTGATTCTTTACAGAAAATGCCTCCCAGAAGAAATACTTGCACCAACACCCAGAATGAAGAAACCAACAACAACAACAATAGTAACCAAGAGGATACAAACCAAAATGCAAACCCAGGACCCATAGACCCAACAATAGCCCAGATTCTTCAAATCTTGGCCCAACAAACAGTTCACCTGGCACAGCAACAACAAAGACAGACCAATCCCCAGGTAACTTTTAAAACTTTTCAGGCAGTAAACCCACCAGAATTTAAGGGTTCCTTAGAACCGAATGAAGCAAATGTTTGGTTAAAGGAGATAGAGAAGGCATTTGCCTTAGTAAAAGTAAAGGACGAACAGAAGGTTGAGTTTGCAAGTTACTATTTGAAGAATGAGGCCACCTATTGGTGGGAGATGGTGAAGACATTGGAAGGTACAGATGTTATTACTTGGGAAAGGTTTAAGGAATTGTTTTTAGAAAAGTATTTTCCTCAGTTTGTCCAGGATCAGATGGAGTTGAAGTTTTTAGAACTAAAGCAAGGAAACATGTCGGTGACAGATTATGAGAGTAAGTTTGAGGAATTGTCAAGGTATGTGTCGTCGTATGTGGATACTGACAGGAAGAAGGCTAAAAGATTCCAGCAAGGTTTGAAACCATGGATCAGAGGGAAGGTAGCCATTTTTGAATTGGATACTTATGCAGGAGTTGTACAGAAGGCTATGATCGCAGAGACAGAGAGTGAGATGTCACAGAAGGAGAAAGAAAGCAAGAAAAGGAAATTTGAAGGGAATGAAGGTCAGTCACAACCAGGGAAGTTTTCAAATTTTAAGAAGGGCAAGTTTCAGCCAGGGAGGAATTTTAATTTCAGGAGACAAAATGCAAGCGACGGAAGCCAGGGCAACCGTCTAGTTAATGCGAATCAGCCAAATCAGTTGAGATTAACTTTTCCAGATTGTCAAGTATGTGGGAAGAAGCACGGGGGAGTTTGTAATAAGTTGAATGTAGTTTGTTTTAAGTGCAATCAGAAAGGGCAATATTCAAGGGAGTGCCGAAATCAGCCAGCAAGAGAGCCAGCAAATAAGGATCAGCCTATCCGGAATCCAGCAGTGAAGATTCCAGCCATTGGATTTACGTGCTTTAAATATGGGAAACCAGGACATATAGCCAGGGATTGCAAGACACCAGCCCCAGTCAGTAATGCATTGAGGATTATGGGATCTACCCCAGCAGTGAGTGAGATTTCAAGGGCTAGAGTTTTTGACATGTCTGTGAAGGATGCTATCCAGGATAGGGATGTCGTGGCAGGTACGCTTAATGTGAATTCTTTATGTGCCAAAGTGTTAATAGATTCGGGAGCAACTCGATCGTTTGTTTCACAAGATTTTGTTATTAAGTTAAATTGTCCCGTTGAGTATTTAAATAAAATAATGACTGTGGAATTGGCAAATCAAAAACGAGTATCTGTTAATCAAGTTTGTGGGAATTATGAGATTGAGATTTCTGGTAGTAACTTTTGTGTAGATTTGATACCATTTAAGTTAGGAGAATTTGACGTTATCTTAGGAATGGATTGGTTATCTAAGCACGATGCCCAGATAGATTGTCGAAATAAGAAGGTAATGGTGAAAACGCCAGACGAAAGAATAGTAACGTTCAAGGGCCAGAAACAAGTAAAGAAGTTCTTAACGATGATTCAAACCAAGAAGTTACTACGACAAAGATGCAAGCATTTCGTGGCATATGTGATTGATAGGAGTCAGGAGCCAGCGAAACTTGAAGATATTCTAGTAGTGAATGAATTTCCAGACGTCTTTCCTGACGAGTTACTAGGACTTCCTCCAGATAGAGAAATTGAGTTTGCAATCGACTTAGAACCTGAAACAGAACCGGTATCCAAGGCTCTGTATAGGATGGCGCCCGTTGAGATGAAAGAGCTAGCGAAGCAATTGGAAGAACTGTTAGAGAAAGGAGTAATCAGACCTAGTGTATCCCCGTGGGGAGCCCCGGTATTATTTGTCAAGAAGAAAGATGGAAGCATGAGACTGTGCATTGACTATAGGGAACTCAACAAGCTTACAATCAAGAATAAGTATCCGTTACCCAGAATTGATGATTTGTTTGATCAACTGAAGGGAGCCAAGTACTTCTCCAAGATTGATTTAAGATCGGGATATCATCAACTGAAGATTAAGCCAGAAGATATACCGAAGACAACTTTCAGAACAAGGTATGGACATTACAAATTTTTAGTGATGTCTTTTGGATTGACCAACGCCCCGGCAGCGTTTATGGACCTGATGAACAGAATTTTCAAGGAATACTTGGACAAGTTCGTTATTGTGTTTATAGAAGATATTTTGATTTATTCCAAGGCGGAAGGGGATCATGCGGAAAATCTGAGAACAACTTTGGAGATTTTAAGGAAAAAGAAGTTATATGCTAAATTCTCATAGTGTGAGTTTTGGCTACAGGAAGTTCAGTTGTTAGGACACATAGTCAGTAATGAAGGGATCAAAGTGGACCCAGTAAAGATCGAGGCAATTACAAACTGGGAAAGACCGAAAACACCCACCGAGGTAAGAAGTTTCTTGAGATTAGCGGGATATTATCGTCGATTCGTTCAAAAATTTTCAAGGATTGCAATACCATTGACAAAGCTTACACGGAAGAATGAAAAATTTATATGGAACGACAAGTGTGAAGAAAGTTTTCAGAAATTGAAGCAACGATTAATCACAACACCTGTTTTGTCACTTCCAGACGATCAAGGGAATTTTGTAATTTATAGTGATGCTTCTCAGAAAGGACTAGGATGTGTTCTAATGCAGCACGATAAGGTGATTGTGTATGCATCAAGGCAATTGAAACCACACGAACAGAAATATCATACTCATAATTTAGAGCTAGTAGCCATAGTTTTTGCTTTGAAAATTTAGAGACATTATCTATATGGAGAAAAGTGCGAGAATTTCACGGATCACAAAAGCTTAAAGTACATATTCACTCAGAAGGAGCTTAATATGAGGCAAAGGAGATGGTTAGAATTGATCAAGGATTACGACTGCTCGATTAATTATCATTCCGGTAAAGCGAACGTTGTAGCAGACGTGTTAAGTCAGAAGGAAAAGTTAAATGTGTTATCAGTATCTGAAGAGATATATAAGGAATTTCAGAAACTGGAATTGGAGATTAAAGTTTGCAGGCCTAATGAAGCAAAAGTGTACAGTATGACTTTTCAGCCAGAGTTGCTAGAGAAAATAAAGAAGTGTCAGGAAGATGTAATGGATCAAGATATAAATCGTTTGGTAGGTGAGGAATTGTGCACGCAGAAGGATGATCAAGGTATTCTTAGGTTTTCTTCAAGAATTTGGATTCCACCGGTGATGGAGCTGAAGAATGAAATTTTACAGGAAGCACATAATTCAAGATATTCCATCCATCCGGGGAGTACCAAAATGTACAGAAATTTAAAGGAAAG
The DNA here is from genome assembly GCF_009905375.1 of Apium graveolens. NCBI lineage: Eukaryota > Viridiplantae > Streptophyta > Magnoliopsida > Apiales > Apiaceae > Apium > Apium graveolens. Next base: position 51,480,418 of record NC_133647.1, on the reverse strand, counting down.
TTATTGGTGGCCAGATATGAAGAGGGAAATTGCGGAATGAGTTAGCAGATGTTATACATGTCAGAGAGTTAAAGCCGAACATCAAAGACCAAGTGGATTGCTACAGCCATTGGAGATTCCAGAGTGGAAGTGGGAACATATTGCCATGGATTTCATAGTTGGATTATCAAGGACAAGGGCTAATCATGATGCCATTTGGGATAGAGTGGATAGACTTACCAAGTCAGCTCATTTTCTGCCTATAAATGAAAGATTTTCACTCGACAAGTTGGTCCATATGTACCTGAAGGAAATTGTAGTTCGTCATGAAGTTCCTGTGTCTATCGTATCTGATCGAGATCCAAGATTTAATTCAAGATTTTGGAAAAGTTTTCAAGAATGTTTGGGAACAAGACTGAATATGAGTACAGCTTACCACCCCCAGACGGACGACCAAAGTAAAAGAACGATTCAGACGATTGAGCACATGTTACGTGTTTGTGCTATTGATTTCAAAGGAAGTTGGGATGAGCATTTACCTCTGGTAGAGTTTTCTTATAACAACAGTTGTCATGCCAGTATTGGGATGCCACTCTATGAAGCCCTTTATGGTGCAGACCTCCAGTGCATTGGGACAAAGTAGGAGAACGCAAAATACTTGGACCGGAATTAGTACAACAAACAAAGGAAGTGGTTGAAATTATCCATAAGAGATTAATAGCCACACAGGACCGTCAAAGGAAATATGCAGACCAGTCCAGGAAAGATATGGAATTCGAAGAAGGAAACTTGGTATTACTGAAAGTATCACCGTGGAAGGGACTAACGAGGTTTGGAAAGAAAGGAAAGCTGAGCCCCAGATATGTCGGACCTTTTGAGATTTTAAAGCGCGTTGGAAAAGTAGCTTACGAATTGGCGTTACCTCCGCACATGGAGCACATTCACAATGTTTTTTCACGTATCAATGCTTAAGAAATATAATCCAGACTCCAGGCATGTAATAGAATTTGAGCCAATAGAGCTTCAGGCAGATTTGTCATATGTAGAAAGTCCGATAGAGATTTTAGAGAAAAGAGAGAAGGTATTGAGAAATAAAGTGGTAAAGCTAGTAAGAGTATTATGGAGAAACCCAAAGGTTGAAGAGTCAACCTGGGAGTTAGAAAGTGATATAAGAGAAAAGTTCCCTCATTTGTTTTCTTAGGATATTCTGAGGACAGAATCCTTTTAAGGGGGGAAGGATGTAATATCCAGGATATATCGTGTAATTATTTTTGCTAATAAATAATTAATATATGTGTTCAGTATCTATTCTGTAAATTAATTGTTAAGTGTTAAATGTGTTTGGATGTTTAAAAATATTATTAATTGAGTATTTTAATTTTTTATATGTCCAAAATAAAATATAGATAATTGTCATGTCTTCCTAATTATTTTTATGTTGATTTATGGATTTATAAGGATCATATGAAATTTATAAAATATTTTTCCGAGTATTTAAAATCTATTTTATACAAACGGGAACCAACTGACGTCATCCGTTGTTATGTTTTTGGAACCCGAAACTCTTCCGAGAACTCCTTCCTAACCTAATTGTAATATTCCGAGCATATTCCATGTTTCGACTTTTTTGATCTGGCGTACGGTTTGTCCTGCGCGGGTCCCAGCGCAACATATTCGATACAATATTCGTTTCGGTAAATCAATAAAACTCGTATTTTTGATAAACGGGAGCTTTTTATTAAACTATCCCAATTATCACCTCGTAGTACGTGTAACCAGGCGCTGAGACCAAGACCGCAGTACAAATTATACTGGTTTGGATAATTGTCCCGAAAACCGATACCGTTTGGATCAGTTTTTACAAATAAACATACCGTTTTATATCCGGAATGATCCAACGGGATACTAATTTTTCATAATTATAAATAGCCTTTACCGTATTTTATTTCGTATCAAAAATCATTTGCAGTCAATAATTATATAAATTTCCAGAGAAAATTCATATATTCATAAACCTTTCTGAGAATCAAACCAACAATAGGAGGTGTTACCGGAGTCCGTTTGAAAAGCTCGAGTACTCAATCCAAAGGTCTTGAGGTGTTCTATCAGATTCTGTGTTCCAAATCACTGCAGAAATCAAGGTTTAATTTCTGAAAAATTATTTATTTTCGAATTAATTTTATTAAAAATATGAATTTTTGTCTGGATGATTGTTTGTATGATTTGATGCTTGCATGTTGTAGAGCTTGTTTTCCTGATGATTTTCATATGTCATACGTCTGATTTGGAGTTCAATAACATGTTCAAAATTGAGTTTGATTTTCGGATTTTGAAATTAGGGTTTATAACCCGTATTAATGTTTTCAATTGAAATTTGGGGCTTTTTGACTTAGGGGTTATTAGCTGTTGATTTATAGTAGATTATGTTCCTTATGAAATTCGAAATAGATTGGTATATAGCTCGTTAACAGAGGATGTCTGAATCAAAGGGAGTTGTGTTTTGAAAATTTCCGAAGTTCGCCGGAAACCGGCGATGTTCTTGGCCAATTTCCGGCCAAGTCTGGGGTTCTTTTGAATGATTTGATTACATGAATAAGTTTCTGGTTGTCTGTAGATGTGATTTGGGGCTTGTGGTGGGGTGAGGATGCCGGGAGCGTATTCTCCGGTCATCCCCGAAGTTTTTCCGGCGACCCCTGTCAAAATTGCAGTTTAGTACCTATACTTTTAAAAACGATGAAGTTAGGTCCCTGAGGTTTCCAGAACTTGCAAATTTTGGATTCCTGTTTTAAAAATATTCCAAAATCATATTTCCTATTTATTTTTATTATAAAAATTCGATTTTTATTTCTGAAAATTCCAAAAATTATTATTTTAATTCCGGAAATTATTTTTAATTCAAAAATAAATCTGAATTAATTAGTATATTAATTTCTGTTAATTTTTAATTGACTAATTGGTCAATTAATTCAAAAATTGATTGATTAATTGATTTAATTAATTATTAATTGATTTTAATTAATTATTTAATTAGATTTAATTATTTAAAAATGAATTAAAAATTCTGAAAAATAGTTTCGAGCTTTAAAATATTATTTTAAATTATTTTCAAGGCTCAATAATTATTATGAAATTGTTTTGAAGCCAGAATTGGCCAACCGAACCCTATTTACTACTTCAAAATTGATTCAACGATCTGTTTTAATTCCGAAAAATGTTTTAAAAATCATTTTAAATATCTGAAAGCCTATTTATGACCTGAGACTTCTTTATAAATGATATAGCATTGATTATGTGACGTGTTATGTGTTATATGTGACTTGTTGGTTAACTGTTGATCTATATATTCGATGTTTACTTGTTTATTGCATAACTTTCAATCCGTTAATCGGATTTGGGTGAAACGGAGGGTAGATAGAAGTATGTGTCGAATAGAATTATGTGAGTTGAATATTGATAGATGCTTATGATATGTGAGCACAACAGGCAAGGCATAGGAAAGGGAAACAGATAGTCAAGGAGTAAGATAGTGGTGATTGAGAGCAAGTGCAGTATAGTAAGCTAGTACTAGGCAAGTGTTCTGAACCTTCTCGAGATATTGTAGTGATTGATATTCCTGTTTTATATTGCAAGTGCTTTAAAGCACTGAACCCTAAACCTTGATTCCAGTTATTGATCTTGAGCCTTAACCTGATTCTTTCTTGACCATTGATTGTTGTATACCCAAATACGAACCTCAAATATACGATACTACTCCACAAATACATACAAACTAAATATTAAACACTGAACCAGATTGCTTACACATTCAAATTATTGTATCTTATGCTTTGAAAGACCAAATCCTTGGAACCCTGAAATGTTGACTCCTTTGTTATCCAATTCTTTCATTACCTAACAGCCAAGCTTTGGAAATGTCAAATTGATCTTTATACAGATTGAAACCATTTTCATTATTGAACGTCCAATGTTGTTAATGATCCTGTTTATTGTTTATTACTGCTTATTCTGTTATTATGGTAGAATTGGATTGTTTTTATAAAATTGTGGACCAGATTCGTGGTCAGACCATATAATGGTCAAGTTAGGCCAATGTGTGCCTTGGATCCAGTAGTTAGAGCAGTGTTATGTGCTTTGCTCGGGGTTAGTGCGTGACTGATCAGCAGCCTAACCTTGGTTTTTAAAATGAAAATATAATATCCAATTCTAAATCATAATCCATTGTTCACTTGATATCATAACCATATTTACCTGATGATCATTATTCTCAGTTTTGTCATTGTGACTTGCTGAGCTTGTTAGCTCATTTGTGCGATGTTGTTTATGTTCTTTTCCAGTTAAGAAAGAACAACTTGATAGCGAGGATCCCCAGTCCAACGCGAGAGCTAGGGGCTCAGGTTGATCAAGTTGAGCTAGTTGGTATCTTTTGGGATAATTTTAAGTTTGTAAAAGTTTGTAATAATGTTTAATACTCAGTTCTAAGTTTGGATAGTTGGGATTTGAACGGTTTGTAATATAAGTAGATGTGTTTGGCTTGTGTGCATACTTTAACCTGTTGCGGTCCGTGGTAGTTGGTAAGTAAGGTCACTGCATATTATTATCTTTATCATTGTTATAAGCAGGTTATAAATAAGGTGTGTGTGTGTGGACCCCAAATTTCTGACCCGGGTTTGGAGGGCGCCACAGATATCCCTCGCCCTGTACCTCTCCCTGAAGGAGCATCCGTGCTCAATCAGAAACATATCGATGATGACACGGATGTTCAATATCTCATGTTAGAGACCATGAGTGCTGAACTTCAGAAACAACATGAGAATATGGATTCTTATGATATAATTGAGCACCTTAAATGTATGTTTGAAGGACATGCTCGTCAGAAGAGGTTTGATACTTTCAAATCATTACATGCATGTAAGCAGGGAGAACGTGATCCGGTTTGGACCGCATGTTCTAAGGATGATTGGGTATATTGAGTACCTTGCCAAGTTGGGTGCCCCGCAATTAGAGCACCAGATTGACCTAATTTTGCAATCTTTAAACAGCAGCTATTCTCAATTTGTGATGAATTACAATATGAATGAGATAGATAAGAACCCCACCGAACTGTTGGCTATGTTGAAAACTGCTGAGACCAACGTTCAGAAGGCATCCCCTGCTTCTATGTTGATGGTGAATAAGGGGAAGGCTAGAGGAAATGGTAAATGAAAAGGCAAGAGGAAGATAGGATCTAAATCGAATGCCAATCCGAAACCTGACCCAACCAAGGCTTTGAAACCTAAAGGTGGTGTTCCAAAGGTTGGTGATTATCATTATTGCAAGAAACCAGGTCATTGGAAGAGGAACTGTCATGCTTATTTGGAGGATCTAAAGAAGAAGAAGGTTGTTGTTACTGCTTCTGATTCGGGTATTTATGTTATAAAAGTCAATTTGTCTACTTCTACATCATGGGTATTAGATACTGGATGTGGTTCTCACATTTGTATAAATGTGCAGGAACTGCAGGGAAGTAGGACATTGGCGAAGAAAGAAGTCGACCTACGAGTTGGCAATGGAGCAAAGGTTGTTGCTTTAGCTGTAGGGACTTATCATTTATCGTTGCCCACTGGGCTTTTTTTAGAACTAGATAATTGTTTTTACGTGCCTACGATTTGTAGAAACATTATTTCGGTTTCTTGTTTGGACAAGAAAGGTTTTTCGTATTTGATTCAGAATAACAGTTGTTCCTTTTCATTCAACAATATTACCTACAAGATTGCACGTTTGTTTAATGGTTTATATGTTCTTGATATAGATATTCCTGTCTATAACATACATAATGATAATAAACGTATTAAGATAAAATACTCAAATCAAACATACATTTGGTATTGTCGTTTAGGTCACATAAATGAGAAACGCATTTCCAAATTACATAAGATGGTTACTTGGATAAGTTTGATTTTGAATCATACAAAGAATGCAAATCTTGTCTCATTGGCAAAATGGCTAAAGCTCCTTTTACCGAACAAGGTAAAAGGGCCATCGAACGATTAGGAATTATACATAGTGATGTATGTGGTCCAATACGTACGATGGCAAGAGGTAGCTTTTACTACTTCATTACTTTTACTGATGATTTCAGTAGATATGGATATGTGTATCTTTTGAAGAACAAATCTGATTCCTTTGAAAAGTTCAAAGAATACAAGGCTGAAGTGGAAAAGCAAACAGGGGAAAGTATAAAAGTTCTACGATCAGATCATGAAGGAGAATACTTAAGCCTCGAGTTTAAAGGTTTCTTGAAGGAGTATGGTATCGTATCACAATTTACTCCTCCTGGAATGCCTCAATGGAATGGAGTTTCTGTTAGGAGAAATCGTACCTTGTTGGACATGGTGTGATCGATGATGAGTCTAGCAGATCTTGCAATAAGTTTCTGGGGTTATGCTCTAGAAACGGCTGCATATACACTAAACCGAGTTCCAACTAAATCGGTTCAAAAGACTCCATATGAGATGTGGACTGAGAAACGTCACAACATGTCTTTTATGAAAGTATGGGGATGCGAAGCATTTGTGAAACGCATGGTGTCTGACAAGCTGGGACCAAAATTGGATAAATGTTATTTTGTGGGATATCCTGAAGAAACTAAAGGGTATAATTTCTATAATCCTACCGAGAACAAAGTGTTTGTTGCTAGAACCGCTGTATTTCTTGAAAGAGAGTTACTTTAAAAGAAAATTAGTGGGAGGACTATATATCTCGATGAAGATCGAGTTGTACAAAATAATATTGAACCAGGGTTGGAAAATGGGCAAGAATTATATCAAGATGTTCTTGCTCCGGAAACACAGGTTGTTCGTAGATCTAGTAGGGCTCGTCATGAGCCAGAGAGATATTATGGATTTCTCTTGACTCAAGATGATGATGTAATGCTCATAGATAATGATGAGCCTCTTACCTACCAAGATGCTATGAACAGTCCAGACTCCGAGAGATGGCTAGAGGCCATGAAATCCGAAATGGAATCCATGTATCAAAATAAAGTATGGACTTTAGTTGATCCACCTGAAGGGGTAAAACCTATAGGGTGCAAGTGAGTTTTCAAGAAGAAAATTGACATGGATGGTAAAGTACAGACCTATAAAGCGCGACTGGTAGCAAAAGGTTTCAAACAAGTTCATGGTATAGACTGTGATGAGACCTTTTCACCAGTTGCTATGGTCAAGTCCATCAGGATTTTGCTAGCAATAGCTGCTTACTACGATTATGAGATTTGAAAAATGGATGTCAAAACCGCTTTCTTAAATTAGAGCCTTGAAGAGGATGTATACATGATACAACTTGAGGGTTTTGTCGATCCCAAATGTGCTAAGATGGTCTGTAAGTTGCTTCGATCTATTTATGGATTGAAGCAAGCCTCAAGGAGATGGAATCGTCGTTTTGATGAAATAGTCAAAGAATTTGGCTTTATTCAAAATGAAGATGAACCATGTGTTTACAAGAAGATTAGTGGGAGCCATGTGGCATTCCGAGTACTATATGTAAATGACATATTACTAATAGAGAATGGCATACCTTCTCTACAGGCTGTTAAGACTTGGTTGAGAAATAGTTTCTCGATGAAGGACTTAGGTGATGCTACCTATATATTAGGGATCAAGATCTATAGAGATAGATCAAGGAAATTAATCGGCCTAAGTCAGAGTACATACATTGACAAAGTATTGCATTGTTTCGGGATGCAAGAGGCAAAAAGTGGATATGTCCCAATGTCTCATGGGATATTGATCTCAAAAGACAACTGCCCTAAATTATTAGATGATAAGGGCCGTATGAGCAAAGTTCCATATGCTTCGGCAATTGGATCTATAATGTTTGCGATGATATGTACTCGTCCTGATGTTTCGTATGCCTTGAGCATGACGAGCAGATACCAGTCTAATCCTGCTGAGGTTCACTGGACAGCTGTCAAGAATATTCTTAAATACTTGAAAAGGACTAAAGATTCATTCTTGGTGTTTGGAGGAGATGAGAAGCTGGTTGTAAAGGGTTACACTGACGCCAGCTTTCAGACAGACAGAGACGATTCAGTATCTCAGTCAGGTTTTGTGTTTTGCCTTAATGGAGGTGCTGTAAGCTGGAAGAGTTCAAAGAAAGAGACAATAGTTGATTCTACAATGGAAGCTGAGTATATTGCTGCCAGTGAAGCAGCCAAAGAGGTTGTTTGGATACAGAAATTCATAACGGGACTTGGTGTTGTTCCATCGATCACATATCCAGTTCATCTTTACTGTAATAATAATGGAGCCATCACGCAGGCTAAAGAACCAAGGTCCCATTCCCGGGAAAAGCATATGCTTAGGAGATATCATCTCCTTCGACAGATTAATGAAAGAGAAGATATACATATATGTAAAGTGCATACTGATGATAATATTGCAGACCCACTGACTAAGGCTTTGTCGCAGCAAAAGCACGAAGGTAATACTAGTTCCATGGGTATTAGATACATGGGTGATTGGCTCTAGTGCAAGTGGGAGATTGTTAGTATTTGTGCCCTAGGGACAACACTATTATGTTTATATTATGAAACATTTGGATTTTTAATTATGATTATATGAATTATTCTTTAGTAATTTATTATATCTTTATTTTCTATGATAAGATGTTAGATTAATAAATGTCCTTGGAATATGATATGTAAATTTATATCTCTAAGTACGTGACTTAGAAATGAGATTATGAGAATAGTATTGATATTTCTAAAGATCCCTAGTCAAGTATTATTGTTAAGCGACGATAATAAATATATTGAGACTAGTGTGTTTGTTGGCTGATGATCATATCTCATTGATCATACGTATGGTGATACTAAAGTCAAAACACGGGCACATGTATTAAACACATGGTGCTGGATTGACCCGTTGTGAATACTACATGTTTATAGTGTCATAAGTTAATCTCAAAGTGATAATGATGTATTGGTCCTTTGACCTGAACTCATTATATTTCTATACGAGAATTAATATACTTTGATACTATTAAAAGTTATTCTTGACCGGGTAATAATAAAAGTAGACATTGGGTACATTATAAATCGTATGAGAAATATGAATGATCTAGATGGGATTTAGCCCTCCTTTATTAAAGGAGTGATATTATTGACCTCTTGATTGAGTAAGACTATAAAATGCATGGTCGTGCTCAAATACTGATTTATTTAATAGTTTACTCATTGATCAAGGAAAGAAGGATTGAACGTTAACAGAGGATAACACAATGCATGCCTCGAGTTTGATCTATAATATAAGGCTAAAGAGATTATATTATATTGTACATCATTCACGAAAGGTTTAATTGATCACCAATTTAATTATTATTACTTGGGTAACAATGATGTATTACTAGATGTCGTTCATTGTTTATGATTTTAAATTAGATTTGAAATTGTTGCCAACGTAATAATAACCTAAAGGGTCACACAAAGAATTATTGGAGGATTAATTAATTTAAATTCAGATTTAAATTAAATGTAAGTAATTCAAATTATTTGTTATTAATTAAGTGTGACTTAATTAATTAAATAAATAGGAAATTAAAATTTAATATTAAATCTGAAATTAAATTATTGGATGATTAAGTGAGACTTAATAATACAATAATTAGAATTTTGAATTTAATAATAATAATAACTCTAAAATTCAGTTTAGGGTTGGAGGCACATTAGCTCTTGCCTATATAATATCTTTTTCTAATAGAATTAGGGTTACACATTTTATTTGATAAAACATAAACCCTAGTAGCTTGAAGAGAGATAGGGAGAGCAAGAAAGCGGCCTCAAGAACGTGCTAATACACACCCATTCTCCGGGCGATCATTCGTGTGGATACCTTCAAGGCGTAGATCGTTCCAGCGATGGGCTACGTGGTGATCATTCAAGATCTCCATCTTTCCATTAACGTAATGCTTCTTAAGGTAAACATACTGAACTATGAATTAAATATTGTTTTTCGCATGGATCATGCAGAGGGTTTCGATTTTTTAAGATTAATTTACGTTTTCCGTTGTGTTTATGTGCTAAAAACCCTTCAGCATATAGTTCATGCATTTGCATAATAACATTATCCCTTAGTTAATTTGCCGATTGATTTGTGATATTGATGCAAGTGTGGTGATGTCGTATTGAGGAATGTTAAGTCTTATCGAGTTGATTTGCATGCTAGAAGCAAGATTTTTTTTCACTAAGTCTTATAGGTTGCTTGCGTGCTAGATCATGATCATGGTTTGTTTGTTTGTCGAGGTTTAATCATATGATAGTTAGAATATATGGTATTCTCTTAGTGATAAGACATGGATATTTAAAAAAAATGGAGAAAAACATATGATTTCAATGCTAGTTGTGGCTAGGTGTCAAATGGCTAGTAGTCGGCTCATATTTATATGAGTAGTCTAGGGTTGAATGAGATGGAGTGAAATGCACTCATTCAGAAATTAAAAAAAAAAAGAAAAAAAAGGAAAAAAAAGGAAAAAAAAGGAAAAAAAATGTGTTATGTATAATTGATCACAAGTGGGCTCTTTAGTACTCGAGTTATTAAGTTCTTAGGGGACTTTGTGCCTAGTGACCTAAGGCTTTTATAGTCTGGGATCCGCTAACCTAACGCTCGCTACATGGGTACTATTGTATAAGTCTTTTGTGGACCTCACTCATTGCACGATCAAATAAGCATATTTGTGTTGTTATGTGTTAGCAATAAAAGCATGGATCCATGTATAACTCTGATAATAAAATTGAAGTGTTATAAGCCATTTTGAGTTTAGTTTTTATTCTATTTATAACCTTTTGATTGCCTTGATGAGTAGTGAGTCATGATTATTGATCTAGTTGCGTTAGTATATCTGTTAAGCAATTGTACACACGCACGCTTCTGGTTTGTGAGTTGATTAGTGAGGTTTGATTGAACTTGTGCGAATAATTTCATTTGTTGAGATGTTGCTTATTGATTGGTTAAGTTATTCTATGGGGATCATCGCATTGATATAGTTTGCATTCATGCATTTTTATTTCTTGTTCTTTGAGTTTGTTTATGCTTGAGGACAAGAATCGATTCAAGTTTGGGGGTATATTGAGTGGCATTTAAGTCATCTTATAACACTCCGTAAAGCTTTGAATTGGTATTTTGTACTCAAGTTGTTGGTGTTTTTAACGTGTTTTTGCAGTGTTTTGCATTTCAAGCATTTAACAGGAATTCAGGTGATCTAGCATTTTTTTTATGCTAATTTGGTGTTAGGATTGTGTCAAGAAGATTGCTCGTGAAAAGATCAACTCAAACCGACAAGAAAAGCAGAATTCGGGATTTTCTCCAGAGAGTCAGCGCGTCCGTGATGTAGTAGCGCGCAACCGTGCCAAGATTATAGAAGTGCAGCGCGCCTGCGCTGGTGAAGCGCGCCCGCGCTAGGTCAAATTCCAGAATCCTGATTCTCTTGTGATTTTGATCCAATGGACTTCTAATCTGCATGGGCTGCTATATATACATAACTTATTATTGTTTTTCATAACAGGACGTACCAGAGCTTAAGGAGAAGGCGTAAGAAGACCGTATAGCACAAATCAACGAAGGCGACGAGGATCTAGTTTATACTTGTGATTCTTTGTTCAAAATTGAATGATCAAAAGTGCATTTTCTAAGTTGTAATCTTGGATGCTAGTTTTCTTATTTGTTGAACCTATACTCTTGTTTCATGTACTTGGTTTATTCATTCAGTATAAAGACTACGTTTATTATACCATGCTTTCATCAGAACCCACGTTGATGATGAGTCCGATTATGGATTAATCGTTATTGTGGGTATCTAGCGGATTTATTTATGGATTTCAATAGTTAATCTTGTTTTGATATCTTAGTGTGTGGTGGTTGTATGATAACCTAGTATTAGTTGTGCTTATTCGTCTTATGTGCGTCTCGAACATATAAGATAGCGTGTTAATCTCTAATGAAGTGACAGTGAATTTAGAGGTTTAGAACTTGCCCTGCTAGCATAGGTTCATGTATAATTGTTATGCATGATTCGTAGGTAATTTTAACCATCTTACTTGCCCTATGTAATCAAGATCGATAACTTGCATATTAAACTTTTGTGTTGTCAAATTCTATAGACATATAGGGTCTCAACATATTTGGTGTCTATTCAGCTTCTATCTCTTTTGTGGATGTATGGTAGTAAGTTATTCGTGCAATGAAAGTTGGCGTTTAGCTATTTTGTGTTATCTGATTAGTGTCATCACCATTGCATGCTAAGGTTAAGAACAAGAAAGCTTTGAATGAAGCATTTAATGAAGTTAGAATCCCATGTATGTCTCATATAGTAAATCAAACCCATTATTCTCTTTAGTGATTGCATGTTAATTAGTATCTTAGTTATAAACAAAACCAACTTATTACTCGTTTTAGCATTGAATAATAACCATATCATTGTTGCATAAGCGCATAAATCATAAAATTAACCTAATCCAGTCTCTGTGGGAAGGAACTAGAATTAATTCTATATTACTTATGAACACGTATACTTGCGTGAATTATTAGCGCGTGTTCTAGCCTTAACATGCATTTCTGAATGGAGAACTTGAAGAGGAAGTTTATGTTGAACATCCTCCAGGGTTTATTGATCCAAAGTATCTAGATCATGTCTACTTACTACTAAACCACTCTATGGACTGAAGCAAGCTCCAAGGGCCTGGTATGAAACATTTGCTCTATTTCTGCTAGAAAGTGGTTTCGCAAGAGGTACAATTGATAAAACTCTCTTTTATAAATACCATGGTAAGGACTTGTTATTAGTACAGATATACGTTGATGATATCATTTTTGATTCTACTAATGATAAACTCTGTGAGAGATTTGCAAAGATAATGCAGTCCAGGTATCAAATGAGTATGATGGGAAAATTGAGTTATTTTCTAGGGTTACAAGTTAAACGGAATGATAAAGGAATCTTCATAAAGCAATCCAAATACAACAGGAATTTACTCAAAAGATTTGGAATGCAAGACTGCTCAACTGCATCAACTCACATGGCCACTGCAACCAAGTTAGATTTAAATACTGGTTCTTCTGTAGATATAACTAACTACAGAGGTATGATTGGCTCACTCCTATATCTGACTGCTAATAAACCTAATATCATGTATGCTACATGTCCCTGTACAAGGTTCCAAGCTGACCCTAGTGAACCTCATCTATTAGTTGTGAAAAGAATTTTTAAGTATCTCAAAGGCACCATGAATCTGGGATTATGGTATCTTACAGATCAGATTTAAGCTAATTGGATATTCATATGTTGATTTTGCATGATGGAAAATAGACGTGTAAAGCACTTCTGGAAGCTGCCAATTCCTTGGTGGCAGATTGGTTTCTTGGTACAACAAGAAACAAAAGTTAATTTCCATATCAACTACAGAAGCAGAATACATTGATGCCAGAAGCTGTTGTGCTCAGATTCTATGGATGAAGAATCAGCCGTTGGTTTATGGGTTAGACTATTCTTCTATTCCTATATATTATAATAATCAAAGTGCTATTGCAATGACAGGAAATCCAGTACAACATTAAATGACTAAGCACATCAGCATCATGTACCATTTCATAAGGGAACATGTGGAAGCTGGTACAGTGAAATTGGTCTTTGTTCCAAAAGATCATCAAGTAGCAGATATATTCACCAAGCTTCTCTTTGAAGCCATATTTACAAGATTGGTGAATGAATTGGGAATGATATCAGGATAATTCTCAAACTCTGATAATTAAGTCTGCTGATATTTTTGAAGCATGGTATCTTATTATGTGTCAGTACTTGTTAGATACTGATTATTATGCTAAATTATTGATGCCATGATAACATGCAAATTGTGCTAAATGATCTTATGTAAAAATTGCATGTTGAACAACTGATTATGTTTACATGCTCTGTTATTAGTTAAACTTGCTTTGACTAATAGTTTATGTCAGTAGTTGATAAATCCTGATAGTAGTAATTAAAATACTGATAATGGTCAAACCATGATTGACTGTTATACTTCATTGATTATTTTGAATTTATTCGAAATAAATTATTTAACAGTATTTTTAATTAATCAATGAGTGGGTGAATATCTTTTAATTGCTTAAATGGGTTAGCTACAGATGCAAGTATCTTGTAATACTTGAGTATTTACATTGGAAATAGGAATCTGAAGAGAGAGATTACTTTTTGTTTACCTAGATACGCGTAATCGTGTATTTGCATTATGAATAATTATTACATGGTTAATCAAAGAGTCTCTTAAGTTTCTACCTTCTTTTCTATAAATACAACCCTCCACTCTCAAATCTTCTCACTGACCTTTTACTTCCAAGACTTCTTGAACATAATTCCTTAACTTCTCAAATGTTCATGGCTCAACTTTTGTTTAGTAATCGTACTAATGATGGGGCTTACCATCCAGTTTTTAAGTTTGAAAAGGGTCGTGTCTATTATAACCCCTGGGGACCTAGAGTCAAGATTAACAATCAAATCTTTAGTTTTCATGATGTTCCATCATCAGTCTACGAGGAGTTTCCAAGTGATCAACGAGTGGATCTCCAACTATTTCAGTTGGAAATTACTCTTGAGGATGAACGCTTAGCCGAAGAGGATGAATGCTTAGCCGAAGAGGCTGAGCAGCGGAAACTTGAGTTACAAGAGAACTTTATTTCTCTCGCAAAGTCTATCTCAGGAATCTATGATCGACGGGCAATAAAGAAGCAAGAAGCTCTGAAGAAGATGAAGATGGGATAGGACTATTTTATTATTTTGCTTTGGATTCATTTTCTTCATAATTAATAAAAAACTTTAAGCTTCTTTGCTATCTAAGTGATTACTTGTTTACTTTCTTGTGTGTGTGCTTGAATGCTTTTAAATGTAATATCCAAATCAGTACTGCATGCTAAACTTCAGATATCTTTAATAGTGTATGTGAATAAACTAATCTTTGTTTAAGTTCATGTGACCACTTTAGTACATATTAAGCACTACATGAAGTAACTATTGTTAAAGAAGAGGAAATTTATGGAAAATTTAATTCATAGTCAATAAGGATTATTATCTTTGAGTGTACTTAACTATCCAAAAATGTCTTTTAAAGACATACTTTTTAGACTTTCTTTTCTATTCAAGAAAGTTGCTCACACTCAATTCTTAAAGTTATATATCTTACATCTTAAATTTCTTCTCACAACTGAAACACTTGAATTTTTTTCTCAAATGTTGCCAAAAATCAAGTGACATAATTCTTGAATTATGTTCACCACTCAGAAACAACATTTAGTTGGTTAGAGACTACTTGATGAGTTAGATCTTAATTATACTAACAGAGACACAGAGGTTTCATCAGTTTTTACTGAAGACTCTGTGATGGATTTCAATAAACACATTCAAGTGTTAGTTATTTACAAGAAGAATAAGGTTTGAGATCATGGTACATGACAGTAACCTAATCAAATCCTCTCCAATTCAAATGGAGGTTCTCATTATTGATGAACAACTGTCATAATCACAGTATCTACTATGAGCTTAATTATGAATTCACAAGGTATAAATATTGTTATTACTTTATCAGCATTTATTTTAAATACTGATTTAGTTCTTTCAGCATTTATTATACTTTTCATGATATAAATCATGTTGGTATGATTACTTCTAGACCTTATTTAAGGACTACCTCTAGTTGTATGATCATAGATCACCCTTCTTTAGCCACCTCTTATTTCTATAGGACAATCTTTCTGAGCCTTTTTCAGTGAGATGTGTGAAAAGATTGAAAGAAAAAACAGAATTTAAAAGAGGCATGATCCTTCCTGTAAAAATGAGAGGTAGATGAGAGATACGATTTAGCAATCCTTGTGAGGAAGCTCTGACTATTAAAAGTCATGAGATGTGTGGTGTGAGGAGTAGTGAGACTACTGTAAAAGAATAGAGAGATTAAGTTTTATTTTCTATATGTTTGCAGGTGCTCAGAGTACTAAAGGAACAGATACTGAACAGCAGTCTGTTGAATCTCAGGAAAACTCTGATGTACCAAAGGCTATTAATCTCCCTGCAAGTCTAAGTATTAATCTCCCTGCAAGTATAAGTACTGATACTTTCTTGCAGTCCATACATTTTACTATTCCACCACATGAGATAATCCATGCTGTTGTTGGAAAAATATACCATTTACTCTACTTTTCCATCACGTGAGGAAATCCATGTTGTTGCTGAAGATGTAGTAGCACAATATTCCATTCATAAAGTTTCATCCATTTCAGAATCACCACAGCATTCTACAGGAACTGAGCTCCTGGAAGTTAATCTTGAAGCTCCAATTCATTTATCTACAATACTTGAAGATGTGGAGTTAACTGCTGAAGGTGTGGAAGCTTTTGAAGCCACTGGATTATATACTACACCAATTTCTCATTCTATTCTACATGATGAAGCTGGTGATGAAGTTCAACAATTAGTGCAAAATTCAGCTGCTATTGAAAAATTTAATGATGGTGAAGAAGCTAATATTTCTAATGCTATTTTAGATCCTGAGGATGATCTTTTCTTCCCTGAAGATATGCCTAAGCATGTGAGACAACATAAAATGAAAGAGTTAGATGCTAAGAAGAAGCAGGATTATTCTGATAATCTCTGGAATGCTCATCAGAAAGATTATACATATCCTATTTCCAGAACACAAGCTGTTGCACATCTGGAAACAGCAGAACAGAATATTACAAATCCTGATATGTTGAATCATCTAAACGCATCAACTTTAGTAGTCAGATCCTTACACACAGCTCATGAAGCAACTATAACTCAAATTAATCATATCAAAGAATCATTGATTGATTCAAAGCTGACTATTCATCAGTAAATTCAGAAATAAATTTCACCAATAGTTGCCAGAAAAACTGCAATTGAATCCAGTCAAGCTAGATTGGAAGCTAAACAAACTCAAATGTCTGATCAACTTACAGAAGTGCAGAATTCAATGGAGCTGATTCTTTCTCTACTGCTTGGCGATGATGCCAAAAAGGGGAAGAAAATTAATAAATATAAATGCAAGCAGCTGACATTGACAAGTACCAATGATGAAAATCCTGATGGGGGTAATAAGGGGGGACAGAAGGAAAGCAAAAGGAGAAGAGGTGAAGAGCTAGTTGGAGTTAGTGGTTCATCAAAAGTAATCACTAGATTTCAGTCTAGACAAGGAGGAGAAAGTAAGAGGAATGAAATAAGAGTTGAAGATTTCATTGTGACTACTAAAATGCAACAATCTTCACAAGTCACAACTGTTACTGATGAAGACCAAGGTATTCTAGAGAGAGAAACTGGTGCTGAAGCAAGTCAATATCTTCAAACTCTGAAAGTTAAAGGAAGAAAGACAACTCTATTCTACAAGGATCCAAAGATTCAATTATTTGACTCTGAAGTGAGTAGAAGAATATTTGCAAAAGAAAATCATGGAGTTGATCTTGAACTGCTAAGTCAAATGGAGGAAGACTTCAAGAATTCTATGAAGACAGCAAATGCTGATATTGCTGTTATTTCTCAAGTATTTTATGAAGATGATCCTTCTAACAGACTAACTAGAGGTATAGTTATAAGGAAAATCAGTCAGGCGGAAAATGAAAGATCTCACAGATCACAAGTTATTGGAACTGCTGACAACAAGCCTAAAGGAGAAGAGAAGATAGAAGAAAAGTCAAAGATCTCAAAGTCTAAAGCCAAAGCTATTACAAAGAAGAAGTCAGTATCTAAGGAATTTAAATCTAAAACTCTGATAGATCCAATCTATACAGTAGTTCAAGCTCATGATACTGAAGAAAAATGTGAAGAAGAAGAAATCATCCAAGCTTACCAAAGATGGAAGATTTCTGAAAGCATTCTGAGCTGATGAAGTGGAATTAACCTCTGACATGGCTCAAGTTAAAGAAGCAGTTCAGGATGAAGAGTGAAGTCTGATATTCACTGAAGCAAGATTGAATATGCATACTTAATTTCCGCATTTAGATAGTTTTGACATCATCAATTGAAACTTGTCCATATTTTTATAATAAACAAGTTGGGGGAGATTGTTAGGAGCAATTGATGATATCAAACAGAAACTATCAGAAGTTCACTTCAGAACTTATATATATCAACGGATGATGATGATGTCAACGGATGATGATATCGACAGATGATGATGTCAACGGATAATGAAATCAGTAATTGTCACATTAGTTGATCTTTAATAAAGAAAAGGAAATATGAACTCAAGATGGTGAAGGACTTTATCTCAGAGGCAATTGTATAGGTTTCCTTGTTGGTGATAGAATAGGATTTCTTATACGTTGTGTAGTTGTGCTCTATATAAAGTACAGATTAGGTTCATGCTATATGCATTACGATATTTTTATATCTTATGCATAACCTAGCATCTCTCAAGGATAATTGTTCATCCTTTCGAGAGAGTACGTTTGTAATAAGTTTTTATCAGTTAATATAAAAACTGTTGATACTGTTGAAGCTTTGTCGAATAGATTGTATTAACTGTATTCACCCCCCCCCCCTACAGTTGATTAAGGGCCTAACAAGCTCTAATGGTAAGGGCATGAGCTTGATGAATGGGAATTCTTTTAGAGATTAAATTATGTAACTGGTGAATTCTCAGATATGATGGCAGATCTGAAGTGAACATATGCTCGAAATAGTTCACCGCTTCTACTTTAATGTCATTCTCATCATTGAAAATAATTCCATTTGCATTAGCCAAGGAAGTAATTTTGTTGAGGTTCCAATTACTCTCAATCTTTTTATGGAAATATGAGGTATTTAGGTCTCCCCCCAATTCCAACCATTGAATACGAGATTTTTGTAGATGAGTGGCAGGAAGAGGTGAGTGGACGTTTGGGAATAGACAAATGAGACTAATGATGCAACTGGTGAATTCCAGGATATGATGGCAGATCTGAAGTGAACATATGCTCGAAATAGTTCACTCGAATATCAGGTGTAAGAATAGATGTGCTCTTCCGGAGCTTCAGGTTCACCTTACGGAGTGGGGGGATGTAGCTTCATTGGGACTGAGTTTGCGGATTTTCTGGGCAGCAATGATTGAGAAGTCTTACTCTCAACCGGCAAAAATTGATCGAAAATGTGTATTGCTCAAGTATCTACTTAATTCTTGTAGAGTGAAGCGAGATAACACTAGGCAGCCCCTGTAAAGTGCATATATAGGAATCAAGTCAAATATAGTTTCCTAGGTTTAGAACTTTTTTACTTGATGAGAAATTCAAGAGTTGATAAGTCATTACATGTGTCCAAAGCGAATCCAACTACTGAGAGGTGAATTTCAAATGTCCTAGCTCAACTATAACTCATCAAGATCATTAATCCATGAATAAATCATAATTATATGAATATAAATATATATGTTATGTATACATAATTGTTATCATGTTTGTGGTGATAGAGACCAATCAGGTGTCCATTTTTAACCACCAATCTGTTTTCCTTAAGATTAAGTCCTTGTCAAACAATGATTTTGCAGGATAAAGGAAGGCATACCTCTATGAACCTCCGTAGCTAACCTCTAGTGACTAGGAGGATGCAGGAGTGTCAAAAATAGCTTTATTTGAGACGTGTATGGACTTCCAATGCTATCAAAATCAGGAAGGTTGAGGACCGGTTATTCAATATGATATTAAAAAATTAACTCATTCAACAGACATTAATGAGGATGCTTAAGGTTATTTATGTTGTGTTTGTTTAGAGTGATGGAAAACAATACATAAAAATTATTTTTTGACTAAAGATTAAGGTAATGATTAAAGACATGACTAACGAGGGAGTATAAACTTGTTACGATAAAAATTGAAAAAAAATGATTGTAAATGAAGCATCCACTTTCATAGTCGATACAACACCCAATGATTGAATTAATAAAATAACACAAAATGTAATATATTCAAATTTCGACAATATGTTCTTATGATATATTAAAAGGGTTTGTCCAGACGATATGTTCTTATGATATATTAAAAAAATTAGTTTTGTGTGCCCATAACAGATACTAAACACTAAAATTAATAAAATTTGGTTCATTTTGATCGATATGATTATTATAAATATAGGAGGTTTATCGTTATTAAGAAATAAAAGTCAGTCAAAATAATCTAAACTAATAAAATTTTATACAAAACTCATATTAAAAACATATTATGAACACTAATATTACTGCGAACGAAATTGAAATATACTAGATTTGCAAAAAATAAATTTAAAAAATTGTGATTAATGGTGTGTCAATTCACCATGCACACAATTAAATCCGCCATTGCATTTTTAGCATGATCAGCAGAACCTCAATACGGTTGGTCCCTTTGTCACGTATACCTAAGCATAACAAGTCTATAACCATGCTTGATCGATATTAATTGGGCCTAATTTTTTTATGGACCTTAAATTGACGCCACGTGAAATTTTTGACACAAACAACATTACATGGATTAAAAATGACCATGAAATCTATTTGTGACGCAGTAAAAAACTATATGTATGAACTACAAAAAACAAAGTCCCTATTTGTTTGACTATTTAATTGATAGACATACGAGACATCTGAATAAACAGTGGTCCATGTGCAATATTGTACGTAATGTTGTGACAATCTCAGGTTTAGTCTCTCTATCTTAATATACATATTTTCAAGTAAGTTGATAATGTACATAGAATTTAGCCTCTCTTTTTATATTGACGGGAGAATTTAGTCTACTGAACTGTAAGATTACGAAGTTAAAACTTGTTGTTTGGTCGTTTTTAGGGCCGTACATGAACAAACCTTTTGTGAATAAAATTTGAGATTGACTCATTTACGTAAATTCGATTCGGTTTCTTTGGCTCGACTCATTTTTATAAACCAGTCTTAAACATGGAAATGAGTAAATAAGTCGAGCCGAAATTTTTGTTTGTTCACCTTGGACTCGGCTCATATTCGACTCAGATTCTGCTTGAACTCGGTAACTCGACTGGGTTCGGATAAAATTTAATATATATTACAAATAATAAATTATTATTAATCACTTTAATATTTTTATAAGTACATTTTTTCATCATTCATTAATAATTTAATTATTTTAGAATTTTCATTTATTTTTTAAATTTTACACTTAATTTTTCACAAAGAAACTATCGGTCATTATTATCATGATATATTCATCTCCAATTCCTCACATTTTCATAGATACTATTAAATAACTTGTAATTTATACAAATCAAATTTAATTAATACATCAAAACCTAATAAAATTTCGACACCGAAACATTTCAAAAATAATGAAAGATTTCTAAATTTACGAATGCCTCAATAATTTAAAATAAAATAGGATATATTCCTAAAACTCGTCTTAAAAATAAAAGGATATAGATTAAGAAATAAGTGTAGAGTGTCAGTGTGCGTATATATTTAGAAGATAAGACTAATATTTAATCTTGATACAATTTATAAAATTATAAATTATAATTTAAAGTTGGTCGATTGAAAATATATGCGAATTATTAGTGTACAACTTGATTCGGATGGAATTCAACTCAGTTCGGTTGTTCGTGAACAAATTCGTCTTCGGTTTGTTTATAAACGAGCCGAACTTGAATATCACTTTCGGAATTGTTATTAAACTTGGGTCAGCTTGGCTCATTTTTCTTTAAAAAAAATAAGCTCACTCGGCTCAAATAAAACTCGGTTCGTTCGCAGCTTTAATCATTTCTCCTCGAGTGCTACCTTATTAAAATATCTCTCTGACTCATATTGATACTTTCCTAAATAATGATTTTGATTTCCGATTATTAGATCCCAAGTATGCTACTATTATATTGTGTCGGGAGCATCTCCAACGCCTTTATTCAATTTTTTAATGAAAAATTAAAATATCTTTTTAATAGACTCGTCTCTTTCCTCAATTTTAAGAGTTAAATTATATTCTTAACTATTATTATCATATATTTTTAATAATATTATCTTTTTTTTACACTTAATTTTGTTTCTTTGTGAAATCAAGATATATTTAATTATAAAAAATAAATTAAAGAGTCAATTTAAAGAATAATGTTGGAAATGAAGATATATTAAATTACTAAGAATCAATAATTTATACTACATCCGTCCGTCCTCCTTATTTTGACTCGAGTTCGACTCGACAAAAAAAAAATTAAATATTTATATAAAAATATATTTATAATAAAAAATTAAAAATAATAGAGACTCAATAAGGCTCGCGAACCTTATGAGCCGAATAATTTGAAGCTCGAGTTCGGCTCGGTTAAAAATTCAAAAAGCTCGAGCTCGGTTCCATTATTTTCGAGCCGAATTCGAATTTTTACAAGTCGAACTCGAGTAGCTCACGAACAGTTTGGCTCGTTTACACCCCTAGTGAAGGGTCTTTTATTTTAATATATAATGTAATGCGAAGTACTTGGCCAAGGAAGATATGTCAAACAGATTGAAAGAACAAATGTCTACGGATATAGTTGTGCCATAAAATGTTGGCTCCGTCCCTTTTATGGTACAGATGAACAAGAAATTCAATTTTTTGGTATACATATTCAAAAAATTCCAAAAATGGTACAGAACGCCTGTACACTGGGGGATTTTTAGTTGACACTCAGAACAAGTGGCGTTCTGGGGTCATTTACATTTTTTTCTGCGAGAAATAATGACTTTGTTTGTTTTGTTTTGAACGGAATAAAATTAGATAAAGGGCTATTTTTGGAATCCCATATTAAAAAAATGAAAAATGTTTTTAGTTAAATTTTTTTTGTTGGCTTGTAATGTAAACCTATTTTATGTGTGTATTTTTTAATTTAAATAAAAAACCGTATAAATAAGACTTTTCTAGCTCCGAAAAGGGTGTCGTGCCATGTGAGATTAAAATTTTTAGTTGAGGGCATGTTTTGGCATGGGCGTATGTAAATAATTGCAGATTTATTGAGTTCTAATTTTTTTTGTTGTGTTGTAATGTAAACCTATATTTTGGGAAAATTTTAATTTTGAATTAAAAATTTATATGACCAACACTTTTGTAGCTTCGAAAATGGTGTCTTTAGCGGCGATTGCGTAATTGTCGCGCGTTGGCAAATTTGTGCACGGGCATATTTAAATAACCGAAAATTTGTTTAGGTCCATTTTTCTATTGTTTGATAGGTATGTAAAAAAAATTTGAATCTGTATGATTAAATAATAAATTTTATTTATTCGGGAGAGGGTGTCATAACGTTAAATGTAAAAATGTTAATTGTTAGACGTAGACATAAAATGAATGTGCATTGAGCATTGGAAACCAAAATATTATGATAGAACAAGTAAATAATGAAATGAAAAATAAGGAAACGGAACCATATTACAAGTAGACTGCTTGTAATAGCAGTAGTACATATGTTTGACAACAAGATCACGTGTTTTAGTGTGGGCGCCCTGGGCATTTCTTACTACACTTGGTGTGACCTTCTTGGTTACATAAACTACATTTCTTTCCAGACCGCGGGCCATCAATCTCCGTTCGGATCTGCACCGATTGTCCCTTATCCCCGCATTTTTTCTTTAGTTTTTTCATGGACTCTTCCAGCACTAACTTTCCATACCCCTGCCAAGGTACGGGTAAGTCGTAGTTCCAGTATTCAGTTGGTTCCAACGGATAAATTATTGGCCTGTACAAGTCCTGAATTGTTTGGTTCTTATGGAAATGTTCGATGAAATGCTCCCAACTCAATCCATGTGTTATACAACCTTCCATTGCATGGGAGCACAACATGTGATGGGTCGCCCATTTTCCACAGGTGCACGTACGGTCATTGAGGTTGACAACCTGGCTTTAACCTCCCTTTACCGTCCCCTTAGCAGTTGTGTACTGATGTGTTAGTATTTTCATAATCCCGCGGAGACGATGGAAAGTAATAATCGTATGTCCTGTTGCCTTTCTCCGAATTTTTGCTAACATAGCGGCGGAACGTGCACATAACTGTTGCCCCTCTTGTAGACCGTCATCCTCTATGTTTCGATATTTATCTACAACTGTGACCACTTTGTAGAAGAGGTACTCCATCATTGCTGTTACTGGAAGAAAGCGAGCCCTCCTTATGTTGTCGTTGAAGCCCTCAAGCATGTTTGTGGTTGTTTGACCGTAGAGAACACCACTGTCGTGGGAAAGTGTCCACCTCTCCACGGGTATTGTAGCAAGATATTGTAGAGCGGTGGGGGAAATTTCACCAATCCTTGACATATATGCGTCGTGCTTTGAGACTTGTGTAGTTCTTCCAGCTTTCCATATTAATTTTTTTAGTTCACCACCTGGGTGATGACTACAAAAGTTACTTCTTACATGGAGGAGATAGAACATATGGATGCCGAGTGGCTTAGCAAAACCGTTTTGAGGGTCTCGTAGGGCAGAGATAATGCTGGCAGTGTTGGATTTTTAAACGCAGCGGGGCGTGGAAAAACACTTTTACACATACAAAATTTAAATAAAAGCATATAAATCGTGAATAAAAATTCGAGGGATCGAATCTAACCTTTTAAAATTAATTCGGAGACAACGATCAGAGATCCTTAGCAGTTGCTCCTCAAGTGTGAAGCACTCCACCGGTATCCACCAAGAAAATGACTTTTAGGAGGAGGAGGTGGAGAGAATTTGGTTTTCTAAAATTTTTGGGTTTCTTGGGTTTAGAATAAAATTAGGGTCTATAATAGTGTATTTATAGGCAAAATTTTTTGCTGAAATTTTGCATTTTCCCATAAATATTATTATTATTATCCCATTTATTATTCTCATTAATAATTAAAACACCTTTTAATCATTAATCCTTTTTCTAAATACTTTAGAAATAATTCTCTCTCTTGATTTAATTTCCAAAAATTAAATCCTTAATTAATAATATTAAGAACTTTTCTTAATTAATTTATAATCAATTAAATCTCATTTAATCAATTATTAAATTTGCCAATTAATTATTTATTTCACAAATAAATAATTATTAGCCATTATTAATTAATTCCTCCACCATAAAATCATTCTCTTTTTATGGTGTGACCCTGTAGGTTCAATATTAAGCCGATAGTAGAAATAAATAATAATAAAACTATTTTATCATTATTTATATAAATTCTCTAATTTATTAAATATGATTAATTAATTAATCACATTTATTCTACATCGTGAGTGATGCTTCTCAACATATCGCGACTATCCGGATAATATGAATTCACTGCTTAGAATACCAAGAACCTGTCAGTGAATAGTTACCGTACAATAAACTCCTTCTACCCTACAATGTCCCGATTAAATACAAGGCATGGATCTCGTGTCAAGCCTATCTAATTCAATCACTTGCTTACCATTTACTATGCGTAGTTCTATGCAAATTAGAAACTCCTTTCTAATTTCATTCACTCTGGCCAGAGATTCCTGAACTAGCATAAGTGGATCAGCCTTGAACATTCGCTTCCTTCACTGGAAGGGGTAGATCCTTTATTGATCATACACTATCTTCGTGTACAAATTCCTATACCCAGAAGAGCCCTAATAATTGTCCCTGGAGACTAAGAACTAAACCAAAGCATAGTTCAGTGTACACAAGATGACTATGATGACCTCAAGTCTAAGGATACTTGTACAACTATCACTAAGTGAACAACTGCTGACACGTGAGTGAACTCCATCAGTTGTTCAGCTGTGCGAGTCATGTTCAGTGAACTTATTCTATAATAAGCACCTACATACTAGCTATAGTGTCACCACACAAATGTCTATGAGAACAGACATCCTTCATAATGAAGCAAGCATAGTATGTACCAATCTTTGCGGATTATTAATTACCAGTTAGTAATCCTATGACCAGGAACTATTTAAGTTTAGAGTTATCATCCTTTTAGGTCTCACTATTATGATCTCATCATAATCCATAAAAAGCTTTACTCTAAACTATGGTATATCTTATTTAAACACTTAAATAGATAAAGCCCGTAATAAAAACAAAACAAGTCTTTATTAATATCAATGAAATCAAAATAGATTACATAAAGAGTTATTCCTAAATCCTAATACCTGATTGGACTTAGGACATATTCCTTTCAATCTCCCACTTGTACTAAAGCCAATCACTCTGGTATCTAATACCCATCCTGTCATTATGACGATCAAAGTGACTTTAATAAAGTAGCTCTGTGAGTGGGTCTGCTATGTTGTGATGTGTGTCAACTCTAATTCAATACAATATAAGAAATGTTATCGCGCTCCCACTAACCCTTTTGTAGACGCATGGTTCATCTACGTTTTTGATAAAATCAAACTCTTTGATTGTCTCATCAAAACGAATGTTCCATCTTTCGAGAAGCCTGCTTTAAACCACATATGGTTCGCAGCAGCTTACACACTAGGTTTTCATTTCCCTTGGAAAGAAAACCATCTGGCTATATGCCAGATTATATAGTCGTAGTAAGCAGCAATCGCAAGCAAAATCCGAACTGATTATAACAGGGCTACAGGTAAAAGGCTTCATCAAAGTCAATCCATTGCCTTTGTTTGAATTCTTTTACCACAAGCCTGGCCTTATAGGTCTCCACCTGACCATCTACTATAATCTATCTTTTGTGTACCGTATACATAGAGTCCATTCTGGATTTCATGGCACTATGCCATTTCTCTGAGTCAACACTACTCATTGCCTCATTATAGGTCACAGGGTCGTCATCATCAATGATCGACAACTCATTGTCATTCTCAATGACAAGGCCATAATACCTCTCAGGTTGGCGAGACACTCTCCCTGATCTATGAATGGGCTGTTCCACAAAAGGTTGTTTAGTCAGAACAGGTGTTTCCACTTGATCTGTAGTAGTTTGTGCTTCTTGAACTTCATCAAGTTCAATTTTGCTCCCACTGTTTCCTTCAAGGATAAACTCCTTTTCCAAGAAGGTAGCATGTCTGGATACAAACACCCGATGATCGATGTAAAAGTAATACCCTAAAGTCTCTTTAGGATATCCCACAAAACTACATTTTACGGATCGATATTCCAGCTTATCTGGGTCAACTTACTTGACATAAGCTGGACATCCCCAAATCTTAACGTGTTTAAGACTCGGTTTCCTTTCTTTCCATATCTCATACGGAGTTTGAGGAACAGATTTTGGAAGGCACCATATTCGGTAAATATGCTGAGGTTTCCAATGCATAACCCCATAGGAAAACTGGAAGATTCGCATAGCTCATCATGGACCGAACTATGTCTAACAAAGTTCGATTTCTCCTTTCAGATACCAATCTGGAGGAGTCCACTGGGAGACTATACCATTTACTTAGAGATAATCTAGAAACACTCCATTAAAGTATTCACCACCTCGATCTGATCGAAGAGTTATAATACTATGTTTGGTTTGTTTCTCCACTTCATACTTATATTCTTTGAACTTTTCAAAGGCCTCAGACTTGTGTTCCATCAAACACATATCTGAATCCAGATCTATCATCTATGAAAGTAATGAAGTATGAAAATCCACCCATGGCTTGCTTAGACATTGGTCCACATACATCTGTGTGTACCATTCCTAGCAAATTTGCAGCCCTCTCTCCATGTCTACTAAATGGAGACTGCAGTGCCCCTATAAAGTGAGATTTTCATCATCCCTTTTCTTTTATTAGTTTGTTCAATCTGAAGTAAATTATGTCACATATATACAGACCATTATTTAAAGTACCACGTCCATAAAGAATATTATCTCTAAGAATAGAACATTCATTATTCTCAATAATAAATGAAAATCCAGCCAAGTCTAACATGGGAATAATATTCCTCACAATCGATGGAACAAAATAACAATTATTTCAAACAATAGTCTTGCCCGTAGGCCTATGCAAATGAAATGATTCTACATCTACAGCAGCAACTCTTGCTCCATTTCCCATCAGTAGAACCACCTCCTCTTCCTCAAGAGTCCTACTTCTCCTTGGTCCCTGCAACAATTACAGATTTGAGAACCACAGGCGGTATCTAATACCCAAGTAGAAATTTGATTTAATGACATATTTACTTCTTTCATGAACATACCTGAATCAGAAGCGGTAGTCTCACTACCCTTCTTCTTCTTCACTTCTGCAAGGTAAACCTTGCAGTTCCTCTTCCAGTGCCCCACCTTGTTACAGTGAAAGCAAACAACTTTGCTCTTGGGGTCTTCAGCTTTTGGTGGAACCGGCGTTTTCTCACCTACTTTCTTCTTCTTGGAAGGGTTCCTCTTCCTTTTCTTAGGATTGGAACCTTCACCAATTAGAAGAACATAACTCTTCTTAGGGGAAAATTTCGATTCTGCAGTCTTCAACATGTTGTGGAGTTCAGGCAGGCTGACATCCAACTTATTCATGTGAAAGTTCACAACAAACTACGAGAACGAATTCGGAAGCGATTGCAAGACCAAGTATTGGCTCAGCTCCCCATCCATGGCAAAACCAAGTTGTCCAAGACGTTCAATCAAATTGATCATCTTAAGTACATGGTCATTCACAGATGATCCCTCAAACATCCTACAACCGAACAACTCCTTCGATATCTCATATCGAGCTGTCCTCCCTGCTACATCATACAACTCTTGTAGATGCATGAGGATAATGTGAGCATCCATATGCTCATGTTACTTCTGTAGCTCAAGGTTCATGGAAGCTAGCATGATGCATTGAGCAACATTTGCATCATCTATCCACTTACGATACACAACGTGTTCATCATTATGTGCATCACTAGCAGGTTCAGTAGGCTTAGGTGAGTCAATCACGTATTCCAGCTTCTCAATCCTGAGAACAATTCTCAAGTTTCGAAGCCAGTCAGCATAATTAGGACCAGTCAATTTGTGAGCATCTAGTATGCTCCTGAGTGATAGTGCAGAAGACATAATGTATATTGTAAATCTGTAAATGATAAACACATAACAACACTTAGCAAATATTCGATTTCATTTTAAAACACTATATGAATCGGGTCTTTATTCATAAGTGGCTCCCACTAGTTTATCTAATTTATTCAACCCTCTACGTGAAAAATTAAGCATTCATAATGCTAGTGGGAATAGGGATCCTACATTCCATTACACAACCCCGGCTGTGGCACGAAATGCCATGTAATGTTCAATAGGCAGACAACTCTTGTCAATTACATCTTATGTTATTCCCTAATCAAACTTTAGCCTCTTGAATAATTGAGTCACGGCTGTGGCACGACAAACTCAATATTCTAAGTCAAGTCAAACCCAACATTCCGTACAAATGAATCAGTCCCCAAAGGCCCACGGCTGTGGCACGTAACGACCTTTAGATTCTTATTCTATGTACACATCTCTATGTAATAGACAAGTATTTCTTATTTCGAAATCAAAGCCCTCGGCTGTGGCACGAAACGACAATGATTCAAAAATAAGAACTACTTTCTACCATGTTGGAAGGCTATGACCGACACAAGCCCGTTGTATCATTGGCCAATTACTACTTGATATTATTTAATTTTAGAGGGATTATATTACGTTACAATCATAATCATATTATAAAGAGATTCTTCCTTTTAAATTAAATATTTCAAATCAATAATCAATAATCAGATGATTCCCAGATCGGGTGGAGCATTGTCAAGAGGCGTCACTTAATAACCCTTTCTTACAGATAGAAATCTGTTGTTGACAGAATCATCCTTTCTCTCATATTGAAAATTCATATTCAATTACGTGTTTCACAAACACAAGAATCTCATGATTGTATTCATAATATTGTTCTTAAGGTTATGAAACAATTTCACTATACTAGGTTGTCTAACAAACGCCTTATGTTTATTTAAGTTCACCTAAATCTATCATCGCATGATAAACTAAGCATATATCACATATAACAACATGAATAAACATTAAGGTAGGCATGTTACATCATCTAGCACATTAGTCTAAGCATTATACATCTCTATGTATCACATGAAGCATTTAAAATCAATTCAAACGATCAAAAACAGCTTTAAAACACTTCATGGAATATAAACAGTTCAAAATTTTTATATAAACTAAAATAGATCACTCCATTAGATCCGTCTCGAAAAAACGAATCCAACAGTATATTGCACGCCCAAAACGGAGTTACGAAACTCCCAGAAAATCAATTTTAAAATCAACAGAAGGGCTGTAACGCATTACAGGAATGCGTTACAAGCCCTGTAACGCATTCTGGTGATGCGTTACACCCCTTTTAAGCCATTAAAGGGTGTAACGCATATCACGAATTCGCAACAGGTCTTACCTCGCGCGTGCGCTACACGCGCCCGCCATCTGCCGCCTGACAGCTTCTCTGCTTTGCTCCTTTTGCCGTACTGCTGTGCTTCTCTTTCTTTCCGTGCAGCAGTAAAAACAATTGCAGACAAAACAGGAGTACAGATATACAAAGCAGATAATATATATATATACAACATATTATATATATATATATGATTAATTAATTACGAATTTGATTTTAAGAACTTCAAAAATTCATAATAAAAAATCTATACATCCTAAAATTATGAAAAAAATACCCAGACGATCTACAACACTTGTAGAACCCAGATCAACATTCAAAATTATTCTGAGAAATGATTTCTCATCAGACAAAATTAATCCATAATATAACTTGTAAAAATCATAATTAATTCATACAAGCACATAAAATTCTGAAATTTTTACCACAGATCTATATGCATACAACCTATGCTCTGATACCATTGTTAGATTTTTAAACGCAGCGGGGCGTGGAAAAACACTTTTACACATACAAAATCCAAATAAAAGTATATAAATCGTGAATAAAAATTCGAGGGATCGAATCTAACCTTTTAAAATTAATTCGGAGACAACGATCAGAGATCCTTAGCAGTTGCTCCTCAAGTGTGAAGCACTCCACCGGTATCCACCAAGAAAACGACTTTTAGGAGGAGGAGGAGGTGGAGAGAATTTGGTTTTCTAAAACTTTTGGGTTTCTTGGGTTTAGAATAAAATTAGGGTCTATAATAGTGTATTTATAGGCAAAATTTTCTGCTGAAATTTTCCCATAAATATTATTATTATTATCCCATTTATTATTCTCATTAATAATTAAAACACCTTTTAATCATTAATCCTTTTTCTAAACACTTTAGAAATAATTCTCTCTCTTGATTTAATTTCTAAAAATTAAATCCTTAATTAATAATATTAAGAACTTTTCTTAATTAATTTATAATCAATTAAATCTCATTTAATCAATTATTAAATTTGCCAATTAATTATTTATTTCACAAATAAATAATTATTAGTCATTATTAATTAATTCCTCCACCATAAAATTATTCTCTTTTTATGGTGTGACCCTGTAGGTTCAATATTAAGCCGGTAGTAGAAATAAATAATAATAAAACTATTTTATCAATATTTATATAAATTCTCTAATTTATTAAATATGATTAATTAATTAATCACATTTATTCTACATCGTGAGTGATGCTTCTCAACATATCGCGACTATCCGGATAATATGAATTCACTGCTTAGAATACCAAGAACCTGTCAGTGAATAGTTACCGTACAATAAACTCCTTCTACCCTACAATGTCCCGATTAAATACAAGGCATGGATCTCGTGTCAAGCCTATCTAATTCAATCACTTGCTTACCATTTACTATGCGTAGTTCTATGCAAATTAGAAACTCCTTTCTAATATCATTCACTCTGGCCAGAGATTCCTGAACTAGCATAAGTGGATCAACCTTGAACATTCGCTTCCTTCACTGGAAGGGGTAGATCCTTTATTGATCATACACTATCTTCGTGTACAAATTCCTATACCCAGAAGAGCCCTAATAATTGTCCCTGGAGACTAAGAACTAAACCAAAGCATAGTTCAGTGTACACAAGATGACTATGATGACCTCAAGTCTAAGGATACTTGTACAACTATCACTAAGTGAACAACTGCTGACACGTGAGTGAACTCCATCAGTTGTTCAGCTGTGCGAGTCATGTTCAGTGAACTTATTCTATAATAAGCACCTACATACTAGCTATAGTGTCACCACACAAATGTCTATGAGAACAGACATCCTTCATAATGAAGCAAGCATAGTATGTACCGATCTTTGCGGATTATTAATTACCAGTTAGTAATCCTATGACCAGGAACTATTTAAGTTTAGAGTTATCATCCTTTTAGGTCTCACTATTATGATCTCATCATAATCCATAAAAAGCTTTACTCTAAACTATGGTATATCTTATTTAAACACTTAAATAGATAAAGCCCGTAATAAAAACAAAACAAGTCTTTATTAATATCAATGAAATCAAAATAGATTACATAAAAAGTTATTCTTAAATCCTAATACCTGATTGGACTTAGGACATATTCCTTTCAGGCAGCACGGTCAGGAATGATGCGGACACCGGTCCGTTACCGACAGACATGTCTTCGAAGACGCTACAAAAACCAAGACCAGTTCTCGTACGTCTCCTCATCAACCAAACCATAACAGAGAGGGAAGGGGTGGTTGTTCGAATCAACACCCATAGCAATAAGCAGCTTGCCCCTATATCTTCCTTTCAAGAATGTTCCATCTATTAAAATCACAGGACGTGCATGTTGCCACCCGTCCATCATTGCCTTTAAAGACCAAAAAATCCATTTGCAGACAGACGTGCCCCGCTCCTTAGCATGAGGGACAACATCGATCTCAGCAATGGTTCTAGGATTTGTCTTCATAATGGCTGCCAGGAACATGGGTAGAGCTTGGTATGTTATAGCCCAACTGCCATACACTTCCTCAATTTCTATTTGCTTCCCTCTACACGCTTTCTTGTACCCCACTATGTGGTTGTGCTCGTTGTTGATCAGCGGTATAATGGTTTTAATGGGAATTTCTGGTGTATCTATTACCTGTTTCACATAAAATAGTAAATATCAAAAAAAATTCGGCCTTAATAAGTGGCGTTTGCTAAAGATTTACTTACAAGTGGTTTTATAATCTGTGCAATCATCCTTGCAGATAACTTCTTGTGATCTTGTAACGGCTGATCGACCATGCACTTGTGTTCCTCTCTATTAACATTAATCCGCCAGTACCCGGAATCATGCATGAAAGCAGCCCTCATCCTCCAGTTACACCCCTCAGCCCGGCACTGTACAATCAGCTGTTCTTTGTTACTCCTTGTAGTTTTATATGTACGATCAATGTTAATATGTGCACGCCTCACTGCTCCCAAGAGCGTTGCTTTGTCACGGTAACACATTCCCTCATCCAGTTCCCTCTTGTCGAGGTCTTCATCAGCATATATATCATTAGGGTTATCTATGATTGTGGAGTGTATTTCTCTGTGTGAAACCATGGAACCCTTGGAACATGATGTTCTTCTCGAACTACCAGAAATGTATTGGAAATTTCTTCATTTCTCTCTGAATGTCCTTCACCATCTTAGGTGGCAGAAGATTCCTCGCCGTCATCATCGTGAAGGTGAAAATTCTCCTCACTTGATGAATTGACTACAACTCCATCTGCCAGCAGGGCTAACCGCTGACCTGAACCTCTTCCCACCACATCACTTTCATAACTAGCCCCCCCTTGAAACCCGCCACTGTATTGACTGCTTTCCCCTCCATACCCTCTACCATGTTCAGTAGTCCCCCCTCCATAGCCTCCATCATATTGACTACTCCACCCTCCATTACCCCCACTATGTTCAATAGTCCCCCCTCCATACCCCTCACCATGTTGACTACCCCCCTCCATACCCTGCACCATATTTACTACTCCCCCTCCATAGCCTCCATCATATTGTATACTCCCCTCTCCATACCCTCCAACATATTGACTACTACCCCCTTCATACCGTCCACCATGTTCACTAGCCCCCCTACCAGACCCTCCACTATGTTGAGTAATCCTCCCTCTATACCCTACATCTTGATCAAAAAGTACATTTGACCATAGTGGTTGTACATCACCACCGTATGTTGTTGATGTTGGTTGTGACCCGAAATTATGCTGGAATGAGTACGGGTCATCAACAACAATTTCTTTGGTTTCGATGAACAGAGAAACATTTCCTTGAACATTTAGCAACATGGCAGGAACATTTAACATGCGTGTAACATCATCATCACATAAAATATCCATTTGATAAAAACCTTCAACTAGGTTGTACTGACCAAGATATGGATACTTTAAACTCAATTTTAAATTCCACTGATACGAACTAATGTTCATTAAATTATACACGACACTTTTAAGGCCATTGTAAGTGGTACCAAACCTAATAAACATCATTTTTTTGGATCGATAGAGTAATTGATATTACTACCATCTCGAATAACTACTCCACCCCAAAAGAATTTGACGTTCACGTGGCCTTCCATCTCCCTGTATTGAAGACATCATTAACAGTTAGGAAACTAAAGTCAAGATTGTACATGTAAACAAACATACATGTAATGCTGACATACCTTTTTCGACAGAGGAGTGTTCTACAAGTATGAACGATATTATTTTCCTAAAGATTTAGGAACTTAGAATTGCAGTATGTTTTGAATACATTCAATGTTGGAGGACACATATATATAGGAATAGAAGCTGTAGGCTAGAGGTAGCTAAACATTTTGAGAATTCGGATAGGATTGCATTATTGATAGAATCTAATGGAGATTTCCGATAGGATTTTTGTTAAAGAGAAATCTACTATTTTTGTCCCATTTGGAAGATATGAAAGAGAAGATAAGATTCTTGAAATTTACAACAGAAGCAAATCCTGCATTATGTTGTTTATGTTGTTTATGTTTAATTTTATTTGAGTCCGTGATTAATAATTATGTCTTACAAAATTACTTGGCATAAGTAATTGTCTTACTCATCGACAGAAAAAAACAATCAGAAACATAATCAAGACCTATAGAGAAATGATGATATTGTAGGATTTTATACATCACAGAAGCATGGTATAACATTTATTTTGATATAAAATCCATATTAATCGCATACAAATCATGGGTAAAATATATGGGATCGATTACTATCCTTTAAAAGCGATTCAAGAATGATGAGCGGAGATCCCTAGCAGCTGCTCCTCAAGTGTGAAGCACTCCACCGATATCCACCAAGAGATCGAAGTATTGGAGGGAGGAAGAGGTTGAGAGAATTAGGGTTTTTTTTTGTTAAGGAAAATAGGGTTTATAATAGTATATTTATAGGAAAAAATTTCAGCTGAAAATTTTCCCATAAAATATTATTATTATTAACCCTTTAATTGATTATTCTCATTAACCAATTAACTAATAATTAAAACACCTTTTAATCATTAATCCTTTTTCTAAACACTTTAGAAAATAATTCTCTCACTTGATTAAATTTCTAAAAGTTAAATTCTTAATTAATAATATTAAGAACTTTTTCTTAATTAATTTATAATTAATTAAATCTCATTTAATCAATTATTAAATTTGCTAATTAATTATTTATTTCCCAAATAAATAATTACCAGACATTATTAATTAATTCCTCCACCATTAAATCATTTTCTTTTATGGTGTGACCCTGTAGGTTCAATATTAAGCCGGTAGTAGAAATAAATAATAATAAAACTATTTTATCATTATTTATATAAATTCTCTAATTTATTAAATATGATTAATTAATAAATTAATCATATTTATTCTACATCGTGAGGGATACTTCTCAGCATATCGCGACTATTCGGATAATACGAATTCACTACTTAGAATACCAAGAACCTATTCAGTGAATAGTTACCATACAATCAATTCCTTCTACCCTGCAATGTCATGATTAAATACAAGGCATGGAACTCGTGTCAAGCCTATCTTATTTAATCATATGCTTTCCCATTCACTATGTTTAGTTTTAATTAATGTGAATTAGAAACTCCCTTCTAATTTCATTCACTCTGGCCAGAGATTCCTGAACTAGCATAAGTGGATCAGCATTGAACATTCTCTTCCTTCACTGAAAAGGGTAGATCCTTTATTGATCATACACTATCTTCGTGTACAAATTCCTACACCCAGTAGAGCCCTTATTATTGTCCCTGGAGACTAAGAACTAAACCAAAGTATAGTTCAGTGTACACAAGATGACTATGATGATCTCAAGTCTAAGGATACTTGTACAACTATCACTATGTGAACATCTGCTGACACGTGAGTGAACTCCATCAGTTGTTCAGCTGTGTGAGTCATGTTCAGTGAACTTATTCTATAATAAGCACCTACATACTAGCTATAGTGTCACCACACAAATGTCTATGAGAACAGACATCCTTCATAATGAAGCAAGCATAGTATGTACCGATCTTTGCGGATTACTAATTACCAGTTAGTAATCCTACGACCAGGAACTATTTAAGTTCAGAGTTATCATCTTTTAGGTCTCATTATTATGATCTCATCATAATCCATAAAAAGCTTTACTCTAAACTATGGTATATCTTATTTAAACACTTAAATAGATAAAGCCCGCAATAAAAACAAAATAAGTCTTTTATTAATATAGTTGAAATCAAAACAGATTACATAAAAGTTATTTCTAAATCATCATACATGAGGGGACTTAGGACACATCTCTTTCAATCTCCCACTTGTACTAAAGCCAATCACTCTGGTATCTAATACCCATCTTGTCTTTATGACGATCAAGTGACTTTGAGAAAGTGGCTTTGTTAAAGGGTCTGCTTTGTTGTTATGTGTGTCAACTCTCTTGACTTTGACATCTCCTCTTTCAACAATCTCCCTAATCAGATGAAAGCGCCGCAAGACATGCTTGGAATTCTTATGAGATCTTAGTTCCTTAGCTTATTGCCACATTGTTGTCACAATACAACACTATTGGCTCTTCTATGCTAGGAACAACTCCTAACTCAGAAACAAATTTCTTTATCCAAACAGCTTCTTTTGCAGCCTCACTTGCAGCTATATATTCTACTTCCGCTGTGGAGTCAGCCGTTGTAGACTATTTGGAACTCTTCCAACTAATGGCACCACCATTCAGAGTAAACACGTACCCTGACATGGATTTGCTATCATCACTTTCTGATTGAAAACTAGAGTCAGTATAACCCTTTATTTTCAACTCAAATGCACCACAAAAAATAAGAAAAATATCCTTAGTCCTTCGCAAGTACTTAAGGATGTTCTTCACTGCTTTCCAGTGGTCTTCACCTGGATTGGACTGATATCTGCTCATCACACTAATTGAATAAGCAACATCAGGCCTAGTACATAATATCGCGTACATGATAAATCCTATTGCTGAAGCATAAGGAATCTTACTCATACGCTATCTTTCCTCAGGTGTCTTAGGAGACATCTTTTCGGAAAGGGACACTCCATGGCTCATCGGTATGAGACCTATTTTGGAGTTTTCCATGCTAAACCTTTTAAGCACTTTCTGGATGTATTTACCCTGGGTAAGACCTATCATTCTTCTAGATCTATCTCTAAAGATCTTCATAATAAGAATGTAGGATGCTTCTCCCAAGTCCTTCATGGTGAAGTTCTTTGATAGCCACACTTTGACTGATTGTAGCAACGGTATATCATTTCCTATAAGAAGTATGTCATCCACATAAAATACAAGAAATCTTACCGCACTCCCACTAACCTTCTTGTAGATACATGGTTCATCTATGTTTTTGATAAAACCAAACTCTATGATTGTCTCATCAAAATGGATGTTCCATCTACGAGAAGCTTGCTTTAAACCATATATGGTTCGCAGCAGCTTACATACTAGGTGTTCATTTCCTTTGGAAAGAAAACCCTCTGACTGTGTCATATACACTTCCTCTTCAAGTTTCCCATTGAGGAAGGTCATTTTCACGTCCATTTGCCAGACCTCATAGTCGTAGTAAGCAGCAATCGCAAGCAAAATCTGAATTGATTTTAACAGGGCTACAGGCAAAAAAGTTTCATCAAAGTCAATCCCTTGCCTTTGTCTAAATCCCATTGCCAAGAGCCTGGCCTTATAGGTCTCCACCTGGCCATCTGCTCCAATCTTTCTTTTGTATACCCATTTGCACTCAATAGGCTTCACACCCTCAGGTGCTTCAACCAAAGTCCATACTTGGTTGGTATACATAGATTCCATTTCGGATTTCATGGCACTTTGCCATTTCTCTGAGTCAACACTACTCATAGCCTCATTATAGGTCATAGGGTCGTCATCATCAATGATTGACAACTCATTGTCATTATCAATGACAAGGCCATAATACCTCTCAGGTTGGCGAGACACTCTCCCTGACCTGCGAATGGGTTGTTCCACAGAAGGTTGTTCAGTCTGAATAGGTGTTTCCACTTGAACCATAGTAGTTTGTGCTTCTTGAACTTCATCAAGTTCAATTTTGCTCCCACTGTTTCCTTCAAGGATAAACTGCCTTTCCAAGAAGGTAGCATGTCTGGAGACAAACACCCTCTGATCGGTGTAAAAGTAATACCCTAAAGTCTCTTTAGAATATCTCACAAAACTACATTTTATGGATCGAGATTCCAGCTTATCTGGGTCAACTTTCTTGACATAAGTTGGACATCCCCAAATCTTAACGTGTTTAAGACTCGGTTTCCTTTCTTTCCATATCTCATATGGAGTTTGAGGAACAGATTTGGAAGGCACCTTATTCAGTAAATATGCTGAGGTTTCCAATGCATAACCCCACAGGAATACTGGAAGATTCGCATAGCTCATCATGGACCGAACCATAACAAAGTTCATTTTCTCCTCTCAGATACCCCATTCAACTATGGAGTATATGGAGGAGTCCACTGGGAGACTATACCATTTTCTTTGAGATAATCTATAAATTCTCCATTCAAGTATTCACCACCTCGATCTGATTGAAGAGTTATAATACTATGTTTGGTTTGTTTCTCCACTTCATGCTTATATTCTTTAAACTTTTCAAAGGCTTCAGACTTGTCTTTCATCAAATACACATATCCGAATATAGATCGATCATCTATGAAAGTAATGAAGTATGAAAATCCACCCATGGCTTGCGTAGACATTGGTCTACATACATCTGTGTGTACCAATCCTAGCAAATCTGCAGCCCTCTCTCCATGTCCACTAAATGGAGATTTGGTCATTTTACCCAATAGACAAGACTCGCATGTAGGATATGATTCAAAATCAAAGGGGTCAAGTAACCCTTCCTTATGCAATGTCCGCAGTGTATTTTCACTAATATGACCAAGTCTGTAGTGCCACAAAAAGGTGAGATTTTCATCATCCTTTTTTTTTATTAGTATGTTCAATTTGTAGTGAATTATGCTCTACGTCACATACATACAGGCCATTATTTAAAATACCACTTCCATAAAGAACGTTATCTCTAAGAATTGAACATTTATTATTCTGAATAACAAATAAAAATTCAGCCAAGTCTAACATGGGAATAGAAATAATATTCCTCACAATCGAGGGAACAAAATAACAATTATTTAAAACAATAGTCTTGCCCGTAGGCATATGTAAATGAAATGATCCTACAGCTTCAGCAGCAACTCTTGCTCCATTTCCCATCCGTAGAATCACCTCCTCTTCCTCAAGAGTCCTACCTCTCATTAGTCCCTGCAACGAATTGCAAATATGAGAACCACAAGCGGTATCTAATACCCAAGTAGAAATTTGATTTAATGACATATTCACTTCAATCATGAACATACCTAAACCAGAAGTGGTAGTCTCACTACCCTTCTTCTTCTTCAATTCTTCAAGGTATACCTTGTAGTTCCTCTTCCAGTGCCCCACCTTATTACAGTGGAAGCAAACAACTTTGCTCTTGGGGTCTTCAGCTTTTGGAGGAACAGGCTTTTTCTCACCTACTTTCTTCTTCTTGGAAGGGTTCTTCTTCCTTTTCTTAGGATTGGAACCTTCACCAATTAGAAGAAAAGAGCTCTTCTTAGAGGGAAAATTCGATTCCCGCAGTTTTCAACATGTTGTGGAGTTCAGCCAGGCTGACATCCAGCTTATTCATGTGAAAGTTCACAACTGCGAGAACGAACCCGAAAGTGATTGCAAGACCAAGTCTTGGCTCAGCTCCCCATCCATGGCAAAACCAAGTTGTCCAAGACGTTCAATCAAATTGATCATCTTAAGTACATGGTCATTCACAGATGATCCCTCAGACATCCTACAATCGAACAGCTCCTTCGATATCTCATATCGGGCTGTCCTCCCTGCCACATCATACAACTCTTGTAGATGCATAAGGATAGTGTGAGCATCCATATGCTCATGCTGCTTCTGTAGCTCAATGTTCATGGAAGCTAGCATGATGCATTGAGCAACATTTGCATCATCTATCCACTTACGATACACAACATGTTCATCATTATGTGCATCGTTAGCAGGTTCAGTAGGCTTAGGTGAGTCAAGCACATATTCCAGCTTCTCAACCCTGAGAACAATTCTCAAGTTTCAAAGCCAGTCAGCAAAATTAGGACCAGTCAACTTGTGAGCATCTAGTATACTCCGGAGTGATAGTGCAGAAGACATAACGTATATAGTAAATCTGTAAATGATGAACACATAACAACACTTAGAAAATATTCAATTTTATTTCAAAATACTATATGAATCGGGTCTTTATTCATAAGTGGCTCCCACTAGTTTATCTAATTTATATAACCCCCTTAAGTGAAAAATTAAGCATTCATAATGCTAGTGGGAATAGGGATCCTACATTCCATCACACAACCTCGGCTGTAGCACGAAACGTCATGTGATGTTCAATAGGCAGACAACTCTTGTCAATTACATCTTATATTATTCCCTAATAAAACTTTAGCCTCTTGAATAATTGAGTCACGGCTGTAGCACGACAGACTCAATATTCTAAGTCAAGTCTAACCCAACATTTCGTACAATTGAATCAGTCTCCAACGGCCCACGGCTGCAGCACGTAACGACCTTTAGATTCTAATTCAATGTACACATCTCTATGTAATAGACAAGTATTTCTTATTTCGAAATCAAAGCCCTCGGCTGTAGCACGAAACGACAATGATTTAAAAATAAGAACTACTTTCTACCATATTTGAAGGCTTTGACCGACACAAGCTCGTTGTGTCATTAGCCAATTACTACTTGATATTATTTAATTTTAGAGGGATTATATTATGTTACAATCATAATTATATTATAAAGAGATTCTTCCTTTTAAATTAAATATTTCAAATCAATAATCGATAATCAGATGATTCCCAGATCGGGGGGAGCATTGTCAAGAGGCGTCACTTAATACCCCTTTCTTACAGATCGAAATCTGTTTTTGAAAGAATCATCCTTTCTCTCAATATTGAAAATTCATAGTTAATTACGTGTTTCATAAACACAAGAATCTCATAATTGTATTCATAATATTTATATTAAGGTCATGAAACAATTTCACTATACTAGATTGTCTAACATACGTTTTATGTTAATTAAGTTCACCTAAATCTATCATCGCATGATAAGTTAAGCATATAGCACATATATAAGTATGAATAAACGTAAAGGTAGGCATGTTAAATCATGTAGCATATTACTCTAAGCATGATACAACTCTATGTATCATATGAAGCATTTAAAAGTAATTAAAACAATTAAAAACAGCTTTAAAACACTACTGTTAGCTATAAACAGTCCGAAACAATTTCAGAAAAAATAATTTAATATACCATTAGATGCGTCTCGAAAAAATGAATTCAACGTCACCAAGCACGCCCCCAAACGGACCCTCCAGGCGCCCTCACGCGCTTTGAAAAGCGATCGGACGCGCCAATACGCGCACACGCGCCGTCAGCCGCGTAATTGACACTCACCCACTCGCCCCCACGCGCACATGCACCTCACGCACCCTGACAGCTGAGCTGATGTCAGCGTGACTTCATCTGATGATGTCAGCCTGACGTCAGTGTCAGCGCCGACCAGTTGACCGCGCGTGTCTGACACGCGTTGCGCGTGGCACAATAGCGCGTGACCCTCTCGCACGCTAGCCAGCCGCGTGGTCCTTCGCCCGTTTCTGTCTTCTAGCAGCCGTTATGGAACGCCGTACCAATCATGGCTTGATGATTACAGTAATCATCAACCATCAACATCAGTAAATACTTTTTGATTTCAGCAATATACAATATATATATACATAACAGATTACACATATATACATATTTTATTACGAATTTTAATTAAAATAACTTTAAAAATTCATAATAATTAATCCACACATCAGAAAATTATGAAAAAAATACCCAGACGATCTACAACACTTATAAAACCCATATCTACAGTCAAAACAATTTTGAGAAACAATTTCTAATTAATCATAATTAATCCATGATATAACTTGCAAAAATTATAATAAATTTATACAAGATCAGAAAATTCTGAAAATTTTATCACAGATCTATATACATACAACCTAAGCTCTGATACCACTGTAGGATTTTATACATCACAGAAGCATGGTATAACATTTATTTTGATATAAAATCCATATTAATCGCATACAAATCATGGATAAAACATATGGGATCGATTACTAACCTTTAAAAGCGATCCAAGAATGATGAGCGGAGATCCCTAACAGCTGCTCCTCAAGTGTGAAGCACTCTACCGATATTCACCAAGAGATCGAAGTATTGGAGGGAGGAAGAGGTTGTGAGAATTATGGTTTTTTTGTTAAGGCAAAGAGGGTTTATAATTGTATATTTATAGGCAAAAATTTCAGCTGAAAATTTTCCCATAAAATATTATTATTATTAACCCTTTAATTGATTATTCTCATTAACCAATTAACTAATAAATAAAATACCTTTTAATCATTAATCCTTTTTCTAAACACTTTAGAAAATAATTCTCTCACTTGATTTAATTTCCAAAAGTTAAATTCTTAATTAATAATTAAGAACTTTTTCTTAATTAATTAAATCTCATTTAATCAATTATTAAATTTGCTAATTAATTATTAATTTCATAAATAAATAATTACCAACCATTATTAATTAATTCCTCCACCATTAAATCATTCTCTTTTATGGTGTGACCTTGTAGGTTCAATATTAAGCCGGTAGTAGAAATAAATAATAATAAAACTATTTTATCATTATTTATATAAATTCTCTAATTCATTAAATATGATTAATTAATAAATTAATCATATCTATTCTACATCGTGAGGGATACTTCTCAGCATATCGCGACTATCCGGATAATATGAATTCACTGCTTAGAATACCAAGAACCTATTCAGTGAATAGTTACCATACAATCAATTCCTTCTACCCTGCAATGTCACGATTAAATACAAGGTATGGAACTCGTGTCAAGCCTATCTTATTTAAT
The DNA here is from genome assembly GCF_009905375.1 of Apium graveolens. NCBI lineage: Eukaryota > Viridiplantae > Streptophyta > Magnoliopsida > Apiales > Apiaceae > Apium > Apium graveolens. The sequence goes on along the minus strand of NC_133647.1, from coordinate 51,437,028 downwards.
CATATGCTTTCCCATTCACTATGTTTAGTTTTAATTAATGTGAATTAGAAACTCCCTTCTAATTTCATTCACTCTGGCCAGAGATTCCTGAACTAGCATAAGTGGATCAGCATTGAACATTCTCTTCCTTCACTGAAAAGGGTAGATCCTTTATTGATCACACTATCTTCGTCTACAAATTCCTACACCCAGTAGAGCCCTTATTATTGTCCCTGGAGACTAAGAACTAAACCAAAGTATAGTTCAGTGTACACAAGATGACTATGATGACCTCAAGTCTAAGGATACTTGTACAACTATCACTATGTGAACATCTACTGACATGTGAGTGAACTCCATCAGTTGTTCAGCTGTGTGAGTCATGTTCAGTGAACTTATTCTATAATAAGCACCTACATACTAGCTATAGTGTCACCACACAAATGTCTATGAGAACAGACATCCTTCATAATGAAGCAAGCATAGTATGTACCGATCTTTGCGGATTACTAATTACCAGTTAGTAATCCTACGACCAGGAACTATTTAAGTTCAGAGTTATCATCTTTTAGGTCTCATTATTATGATCTCATCATAATCCATAAAAAGCTTTACTCTAAACTATGGTATATCTTTTTTAAACACTTAAATAGATAAAGTCCGCAATAAAAACAAAATAAGTTTTTTATTAATATAATTGAAATGAAAATAGATTACATAAAAGTTATTCTTAAATCATCATACATGATTGGACTTAGGACACATCTCTTTCAGATACATCATTGCAGTATGGAGGTCGCCGTCTTCAGCATACTCCTGACTTCTTCTTTGTAGGTCTTTACGGTTTAAGCGCATCCTCATTCGATTATCTTCCTCTCTAGCATGAAATAATGCTAATTCCAGCTCATGAGGCGTCTCGCTGTATGTGTATGGCGCGTTGTTTTGGTATTCGCACTCCTTCCTGGACACATTGGCCCATACAACTGTTGAGACACCCAACACGCCATTCCCATTCCATCTGCATCGTGATTATTAAACTTCCTGTGTAACGTTCATTCGGATCCATTGAGTACCTAAAATTGTCATCACAAAACCATTTCCTGCCAATTGCTCGGTTAATATCACCAGGGGTATAACTCATTATGTTGTTGTTACTATATCGTGGAATTTAAATATTACAAGGGGTATAAAACACTCTATTTATAACATAAAAGTAGGTGCAAAGATACAGCTATCTTTACGCTTCCTAGTAATGAGATGCAGTGTTGCATAACTTTATGTCATGTCAAATACTGTTTCACTATTTTTTTTCCAGTCTATCCACCATACCTTATCTTCTTGCTATAGTAAATGTCACTGATGAAAGTAATGCAGCCAAGCATTAGACTATTCATGACACTTTCAAATTGCTAATAATTCATCATTCACGTGCTACAGTGTATTTTGTACAGTGACTAGTCACTTCTAAATAATTGATGCTGAATGCATGTTACTTCTGATAGGAATACGGAATGAAAATGAATGACAAGAAAATCAGTATTTTTCTATATAACCTATTAATCAAGATGTAAAACAAATTATAACTATCAATATCATGTCTTCTAACACAAATCGCAACTGGTTGCTCATAGAAAGAGATGATGATTAGCGTAGTCTTAGAGTTATTGATGTTAAAGAGTACTTTGCTGGTGTACGTCGCGAATGGGCTTATCGACGTGAAGAATCTGACCGGTTGAGAGATGCCCTGCTTTGTATGGGTCTAAGAGTTCCAACTCGACATTCTATTGGTATATATTCTCAAGCGGGGGATAGTCCAACTTGGGCAGGATTTAGGAAAAAAGTTATTAGGGTCCTGACAAATATTAGAAAGGAAAATAACCGAATGTTGTTGCGTAGGAGTCGTCAGTACATGTATGAACTACGCGAGATTCTGTCCGCGGCATTGGGAGAGAGCTTACAGAAGATGAGCAACACAGGCTATTACAAAATGAGAACTACCTTTCTGACGATTATATGTCCGATGATTGACTTTGAATTATGTGCTATCTTATTTTCTCCCTTTTTATATATTAAATTTTGTTTACTTATGGGAATTAAAAAATGTATTTTATGAATCCTGTAATTATAAATACATTTATGAAGGCATAATTACTTTATGTGAACTGTCATTCACAGTAGCTTATGTCTTCTTAACCAATTCACTTATAAATACAAGGTCACAAACTCATGAAGTTACACTCCTATAAAGTAATTATGCCTTCACTCCCAAACTTGGATTTATGTTTTTGCGGAAAAATAGTTGTTGTAGCGCACTACTGGAAGGGTATTGACGCGGGAAGGCGGTTTATCAAATATCCCGACCGTGCTTGTATTTACGAATGTTAGATCGAAGAGCCACTTGAACCCCGTGCAGCAGTTCTTATTGAACTCCTTAGGGAAGAAATTACCAGAGAGAATGTAGCCCACTCTGCAGAAATTTGTGAGTTGCAGTGCGAAATTGAGGAATCAAAAATAGAATTGCAGAGAATGAAGGTGTTCATCGAGTCCCATACCTGGAACCTCAATGAGGATGATGATGACTCCGACGATACAGATGAATGATTCAGTTCATATATTTCCTGCTCCTAATATTTGTATTTCTGCATTGTATCCTTTCTATTCCTGTATCGTGTTATTATTATGTATCGAACCAGGCACAGTTTTTCAACTGTATTTTATTATGTACTTTATGTTACGTGATGGAATTGTATTTCAAGTTAAGTATTCATTTTCAGCAAATTATATTTTTATCAATTTCATATTAAGGCTCAAAATAGCCCTCTACCACATTTTGACACTTCGAATATTACCTTATTCGTTCCAACTAACTTAATATATTTTTAAAATGAAATTTAGATTTTAATAACTATATTATTAATAAAAAAATTAAAATATATATTACTAGGTAAAATATTTTACTAAGTAATATTTCATAATTTTTTTAACTTAGTAATAATATAAATACAAAGCAATATAATATTAGTTCCAACTAATTTAATTACTATTTTTGGAACAAATTAATAGAAACGTAATTTGAGAAAAATTGACACCAAATTATATTTGTAGCAATTTCATATTAAGGCTCAAAATAGCCCTCTACCACATTTTGACGTTTCGAATATTACCTTATTAGTTCTAACTAACTTAATATATTTTTAAAATGAAATATAAATTTTAATAAATATATTATTAATAAAAAAAATTAAAATATATATTACTAGGTAAAATATTTTACTAAGTAATGTTACATAAATTTTTTAACTTAGTAATAATATAAATACAAAGTAATATAATATTAGTTCCAACTAATTTAATTACTATTTTTGGAATAAAGTAATAGAAATGTAATTTGAGAAAAATTGACACCAAATTATATTTTTAGCAATTTCATATTAAGGCTCAAAATAGTCCTCTACCACATTTTGACACTTCGAATATTACCTTATTGGTTCCAACTAACTTAATATATTTTTAAAATGAAATATAAATTTTAATAACTATATTATTAATAAAAAATTAAAATATATATTACTAGGTAAAATATTTTACTAAGTAATATTACATAAATTTTTTAACTTAGTAATAATATAAATACAAAGTAATATAATATTAGTTCCAACTAATTTAATTACTATTTTTGGAACAAAGTAATAGAAACGTAATTTGAGAAAAATTGACACCAAATTAAATTTTTAGCAATTTCATATTAAGGTTCAAAATAGCCCTCTACCACATTTTGACACTTCGAATATTACCTTATTGGTTCCAACTAACTTAATATATTTTTAAAATGAAATATAAATTTTAATAACTATATTATTAATAAAAAAAATTAAAATATATATTACTAGGTAAAATATTTTACTAAGTAATATTACATAAATCTTTTAACTTAGTAATAATATAAATACAAAGTAATATAATATCAGTTCCAACTAATTTAATTACTACTTTTGGAACAAAGTAATAGAAACGTAATTTGAGAAAAATTGACACCAAATTATATTTTTAGCAATTTCATATTAAGGCTCAAAATAAACCCTCTACCACATTTTGACAATTCGAATATTACCTTATTAGTTCCAACTAACTTAATATATTTTTAAAATGAAATATAAATTTTAATAACTATATTATTAATAAAAAAAATAAAATATATATTACTAGGTAAAATATTTTACTAAGTAATATTACATAAATTTTTTAACTTACTAAAAATATAAATACAAAGTATTAGGATAAGAAAGTTTTGTATTAGGCAATTTAAAGAAAATTAGGAAGAAGAGGAAATTCTGAGCGGATAAGAAACAAGAAGGAAAAAAGAAGGAAAAAAGAAAGAGAAAAAGTCGCAGGCAGGATTTCCCCGCAGCAACAGGCGTTCGCCCCTGATCCCGCAGCGGCTACTGGCGTTCCTCTGGTCTCTCTCTCTCTGTTATTACAGTGCAAATTTTGTTCTGTTTATTTCAATAATTAAATTGATTTTTTGTGTTTATTTCAATAATTGCAACAAAATTCTGCCTTAGAATTAGTTCGTAAATTTCAAAATAATGCCTACATATGGTTTGTTAGTTATGTTATAATTATGTTATAATTATGCCTACATATGGTTTGTTAATTAAAAACGCATGATTGGTTAGATCGATTTTTAGAAATTTTATGCCTTATAGTCTGTACAATTATGTTAATTTTTAGAAATTGTTGTAATTTAAGATTGAAATTTAATTACCTGTTTACAAATAATTAATAATTATTTGCTTATGTTTATGCCTACCGTTAAATTTAATAAATTACAAAAATGTAGTTAATCAGTTATATATAAAATGCTTAAATGTAATTAATAATTATTTGCTTGTATTAATTGCTATCACCAAAAAAATTAGTTCGTACATTCATTGGATGACAGGCTTGTTATACTGAGTTTGTTGGTTGGCTTTTTGGATTGGGAATGTGATAATATAGAGGAAATGCTGCCCGTTTTTTTTTAGATTTTACAATGCCTTATAGCAAGTTCCTTTCTTTTACAGGATTAAATGGCTGGACGACAACTTATCAACCCGGGACTAATTGAAGGGGATTTACTTAATTAACAGAACAGGCATCGTTCACAGTTTGTGTGGGATGGCACGGTATAGATTCTTTTCCCAATATCCGTTAAAATTTATAAAAGTCTTGATGCGTATTTTAAATGCATAATTACACATTTACTTGCAAGGTAATGATGATCATTTACGGTATGTTCGAATTTCAAAACATACTGGGATTGTATTAAGGCGAACCCCCTACCATAACGTATCCACGATGCCGTAAGAGAAGCTGGTTTCATGGGTGTTTTGCTAACCGGGAGTATGAGACATGATGCTGGGCTCATATCCGCTTTTCTTGATCGCTGGCGCCCGGAGATTCATACTTTCCATCTCCGTTTTGGCGAGGCCACTGTGACATTGGAGGATGTTTACTACATATTGGGCCTACGCAGTGTCGGACGTCTAGTGTTACCTATTGGAGGGGATGTAGGTGCATCTTTACTCCATGAGCTTCTTGGTGTTGCCCTAGATCCAGAGCAAGATATGGATGTCATAAAGAAGGGTGAAATTAAGATCAGTTGGTTGGTTCGTCATTTTGGTGATTGTTCACGTTTACACTCTTCTGCTGGTCATGACTACGAGCGTGAGCTACTGTACCACACACGTGCGCACTTGCTTCTGCTCATTGGCTCTACTGTGCCGAATTACAGTGGTTACCGCATGCCTTTGAACCTCCTCCCATTTGTTCGGCACGTGGAACACATCAGTACTTACAGCTGGGGCAGTGCATGTCTGGCTTATCTTTACCGACGCTTGTGCTCCGCAAGTATTGGATATAAGATGGAGCTTTGTGGGTCCATGACTTTATAACAGGTACATATCCACACTACAACCTTCATGCATACTATTATATACATGATCCATGCTTCATACTTAATATTATATGCATACAGGTTTAGATCTATGAGCATTGTACAACCTTAGCTCCGATGCAGCGAAATGTTTATTTGATGCAGCATCCCCGTGCTCTGAGGTATGCTACATTATAACTCATTTGTTTGATTTTCACAAATGTTACAACCATGTCGTTAACACAATACATTTTGCTCTAGGTGGATGGTCCCATTGAATGCTACGACTGTGCAGACACATTCGTTGTGAAGGATTCGCTATGACCTAGATATCATGTCCGAGGATTCCTTCAGGTGGAGGCCTTACGAGGATTGCGTGGATGAGGAACGAGACATCCCTGCGCTTGAGCTATCACTTATGAGTGCACCTTCTCCCCTTTTTTACTTGACATGGGTGGAGTGGTGCTACACTGATAGGGTCACTAGACAGTTTGGCTACTTGCAGCAGGTCCCTACTGACTCTCTGCTCGGAGACCATGATTCTTTCCATAGGGGTCAAAAAGGATGGCATTTGCAGTTCGATAGGGTGCGTGAGCTGTGGGACTCACGCCACAGTGCAGTGCTTCAGCCACCAGCTTACAGGCACACTCGGAGACCTATGTGCGCAGTTCAGTATCCTCAGTGGTTCGATAGAGTCACAAGGCATTTCATGATCAACCCTAGGATGTGGAGGGGCCAACAAGACTTTCAGGGGTCGCAGGGATACCTACCCGTGGCTGTAAGATTTATATTCTTAAGTAAACTACCTCCGTTTTTTCCTTAGATGACTTTATGTTCACACCTAGACATGTTGTCAATGCAGGATGAGGGCTTGTCCGCTGCCTACCACCAGATTCGGGGTTCGGACGTGACTGAGGATGATGCTACTGTGGATGAGGCACTTCAGGGTTTACATGGCACATTAGATGCCATAGGATTCACTTCTCTTTCACAGAGGCCCCCGCATCCACCTCCTGCTACCCCACGTACTAGTGGTGCTCATGCACGTAGGCCACATACCGCTTCTCTTCATGTTCCGGTAGCTCCTTTGCATGGTTGGGAGCCTTGTCCTCGCCCATCAGTTGGTGAGGGTTCTTCTCTATACACCTCGTCTGCATCAGGTTGGGAGCAAAGTTCCCCGGGGCATGGACATACTGAGCCTACCTGGGACCACTACGTTCAGGGAGAGGGATCCTCTCATATGTCTACTTGGGGTCGTAGTTCCCAAGTCCATGATGTTGCGGGCTCGTAGGGGCAGATATCTCAGAGCCATACTGCTGCTACATCTACTTTTGGCCACAGTACTCAGAGCCCTTATTTCGGCACATCTATAATGGGCCACAGTTCTGAGAGCCCTTATGTTGTTCCTAGTGCTTAGGCTGCTGGATCCACTTGGTGCCATTCTACTCAGAGTGATTATGGTCATGTGGTTCAGGCTTTTCCACAGCCTACCTACAGTTTTCCACCCGAGACTAGTGGTTCGGGATTTTCTTTTCAGACCCCGGCTAGGGGGTTCGACCCTTGGTTGGTACATGACACCTCCGCACAGAGCTTCGAGCAGGGGCGTCAGATGCATACACCCCATCGGATGCAGGAGGAAGATATGGGGGATGACAGTGATGAGCAGGATGACGCTAGTGAGGAAGCTGATACTCCTGTGCATGTCAGGCAGCAGCCCCGTAGAGCAGTAAAAGGGAAAGGGAGGCTATGCCACACCGGCGGGAGGTTCTGTGGCTGATCAGTACTGTTGCTCATGTTCCCAGCCTTCTCGTCTTTATTTATGCCATGTTTTCAGTTTGTATGCAATTTAAACTTTATTTTATTAGTTATGGTCACTTTCGGACTTGTTGTATTTTATTATGCCACGATCAACTCACTTCCGTTCCCGGTATTAGTATTCAAAATGCTTTCTAAACTAGCTCCAAATGGTGCACACTTAAACAATTTAAAACTTGATCCAAATGAAAATAATGTTATAAGGGAACCATTGGAAAACTAAAATGTTACATCAATGATAACGGGAAATATGATATTGCAACACATTGCCAACATGAGACAATAAACTCCATACTTATCTACTCGCATTTTCATTTGTTCTAATAACTGTAAAGCTACTTCGAATGACAGTAATAGACTATACAACCCACTGATAAAAGTAATTCAAACACGCAATGGACTATTAATGATAATCTTATTTTGCTTTGAATCTTTATTCACGCTCTACAGTTGTTACACACTGACATTTCATTTTTCTTACTTTCACTACAACGAGTAGTCATTTCAAAATAATTGAAGATAATTGCATGTGAAAATATGACATCTCAAAGTCTTTATTAAAGGCAGTATGGAAAACAGCAATGACAACTCAAATCACATATTTACAAATTAATTGTTGTTGTTGTTGATAAGATTTTAGTGGTTGTTGGATAACATATTAATATTATATTTGTCATTGAGTATACTATAAGAATGCAAAATAACCTTTACGATGTACCACTATAAGGCTCATTTTGCCCTATAAATACATCATACTTCATAACTTTAAACCATATGTTCAAACTGTAGGCATCTTATTACACATAAAATGGATAAAGGCAAAGGGCATGCAACGCCTACAAATGTTAAGAGAGGTATGCATCAACTAAGTTTAGCTGAATCCTTTGAACGTGGAAGGAAAAAGAAAGAATCCAAAACCGCGAAGAAATCGTATGGTAAGGTTAATCAGAAAATATTGGACAAAATAAAAGTTGATAAAATGAAGATTGAAAGGGCCTATAACGATATGTCCCAAACGGAGGAGGAATGTATCCGTCAGGTGAATGAGGTTTATAAAAAATATGACATAATGGAAATTAACCTTATCAAACAAGACGATAACTTAATAGTAAGGTACGTTGTGTCTCATCAGCAACACCTACAGATGGAGGCTGAGGATGAAGAGTCTGATGAATATGTTGTTAACCTTGCTGATTTTTAGCAAATAATGTAATTTATTTGCCTCATTGTAATAGTTTTTTCCCTCAAATATCTTCTTCTTGTCCATCACTGCATTAAACACCCCATGTGCGAATCTCCTCGAAAATAAGATAAGTTGAAACAAGTATTGTGTGTTTTCAAAGGTAATGCACATGTAATAATTCAGAACTTTAGCACGTGCAAATATTTTAAATGATTTGAAAACTCAAACTATTAAATTCACCTTCATCATTATTGCCCCGGTTCAAAGTTTAAAGTTTTACCAGTTCATTTTTTGGCCTATAAATATCTGCGAACCTATAAGTCATCATCTCAATTTCACCCCTCTCTAGTTTAACATTCTCCACATTTTTAGGTTCATACACTGAGGTCATGGACAAGGGCAAGGGACACGCAAGCTCGGAATTGCGTAACAACGGGGAAGTTAATTGGTATAAATGGACCGAATCTCAGGAACCTACTGAATCTCACAGAGCAAAAGTCAGTGAAGTCAAGCAATTTATCCGAAAAATGCGAGCTATACGGGCTGCACAAGGATTCGCCATCCGTGATAATGAACAATTTGTTGGGTACGGGGAAATGCACTTCGAGTTTATGAAATCATCGATCCGATACGAAGATAACATTAATAAGAATTTCAACGCTGGTAACAATTCAAAGGAAGAATGATTATGAATTAAAAGAAATGTGTCGATACTACCACTTCATGGAGGACGAGCTTGAGATGAGGAAAAGAGAGGCCGAGGATGTAGTCGCAAGGTGTAGGAGTGAAAAGATACGTGAAGAGGAACAACAGTGGGATAAGAAATATGCTAAGTATATTGTCAAACTTGGGGATTTTTCTCAAGGCCACGATGATGCTGGTATGGCTACAAATATCTGTTATAGCACTCACGGCCCCGACCCGTGGCCACCGCGTCAAACTCGGTCGAGTAGGCACGCATCGACCCACAAAAATGGGGAGGGAGGTCATAAGCATACCTCCCCTCACATTCAAGGGGATGAGGAAGAAAATGATGAGAAAGCTAACAAGATTGAAGATCAAGAATTTGATCATTACGTAGTTAATCTTGCGGATGACTAAAGAATTTGAGAGTTCTTTCATTATCCCTTTTTCAGTTACAATGTACTTTCTACTTTATCATTTTCATTATCCCACTTTCCGTTATAACGTACTTTTAAATTCTTTATCCCTCATGACACCCTTTCTCGAGTTTCAAATTAAAAAATAAAATATAACATATACAGTACAAAAATATTTTACATACCTACCAAACAATAGAAAAATGGACCCAACAAATTTTTTGCCAATTACGCACAAACATGCCCTCGCTTGACAATTACGCACTCGCCGCTCAATACACCATTTTCGAAGCTACAAAAGTGTTACTGATATTAGTTTTTAATAAAAAAAAATTTATCCCAAAATATAGGTTTACATTATAACACAACAAAAAAAATTGGAACCCAATAAATCTACGGTTATTTACATATGCCCATGCCAAAACATGCCCTCACCTAAAAATGTTAATCTCACATTGCACAACACCCTTTTCGGAGCTAGAAAAGTCTTATTTATACGGTTTTTTATTTAAATTAAAAAATACACCCATAAAATAGGTTTACATTATAAGCCAACAAAAAAAATTAACTAAAAACATTTTCCATTTTTTAATATTGGAGTCCAAAAAAGTCCTTTATCTAATTTTATTCCCTTCAAAATAAAACAAACAAAGTCATTATTTTTCGCAGAAAAAAAATGTAAATGACCCCAGAACGCTACTTGTTCTGGGTGTCAACTGAAAATCCCCCAAAGTACAGGCGTTCTGTACCATTTTTGGAATTTGTTGAATATGTATACCAAAAAAATAAACTTCTTGTTCATCTGTACCATAAAAGGGACGGAGCCTAAAATGTTCCTAGTGCCACAAACTATTGTTCCTACAGTGAATTTTGCATCGGATTGAAGAATTTAACCTCGACAAATAAATAGGATCCTAAAATATGAAAAATCTAAGTCTTGTATTAAGTTTCCAATTATTATTATTATTATTATTATTATTATTATTATTGATAGGGAATAAATAAAAATTACATAATTAATGTTGCATTAATTACATATGATTTGGGCTAAAAGGCCCAATAAGAAGATGTATGACATTCAGATCAAAAAGGTTAACACATTGATCAGGCCTGATGGACCAGATCAGGCCTGATGAAACAAAGAAGACCCATAAACCTGAATATTAATTAATTTCATAATTAATTAAATAAGGGAGAAAACAGCTGTCAATATGAGTCCTAATAGGGATATAAATCCTTGTAGATTGGCCTCCAAGGAACCTGGTAGGATAAGGAATCCGCTTCCTACTTCATAGGACTCTAAAGTCCATAATAAATTAGAGACTTGCCCACCAAGTCTCCTAACCCAAGTCAAATTCAAGGACTCCCAACATCTATATAAGGGGTCTCACCCCCACCAATCAGAACTATATTTTTTGGCTTGATTCTCTAAATTACAGAGATACGTAGGCATCTCATGAAGGCAGAGTTAAGATACGAAATACGAGAGCAGCCATTAAAGGCCTTGAGCTCCTGAGCCTTAGTATAAAATACAGTAATTATTATGTCTTAAGTTGTTATCCATAACATTTGGCGCCGACTGCGGGGATCGCACAACAACAACCATGGCAAGAACACGGAGAACAAGCAGCGCCCTTGAAGGAGGAACACCCGAGGGGACAACCCAAACGATTTCGTCAACCGTAGAGGTACCTCCACATTCAACCTATGCCGCTACCCAAGGAGGAGCCCGGGTAGGGGCAACGGAACCTCAGCCACAAGGGACGATTCCCTCGGCTACTCAAGGGACAAATTCCCAACTTCAGCAGTTACACGCACCTGTGAATTCTCGACCCATTGGGTATGAGTATTCAACTATTGTGACTAATAACCCCCCTTATGGGATGCCCCTTTACCCCGAGGTTGGAGAAAGTGGGCATACTGGAGGAGTGAAGCACAGAGGCAAACACCCCCTTACATTCAAGGTTTCGCTCCTATCCCGGAGGATCGGAAATTTTCTGGTCCTTATACTGAGAGAGATTCCGAATCTTCGGACGATGAAGTGGCCCCAAGAAGGAGACGTGCTGGCAAAGAACCGATGGCTGATGGTAACCAACGTCCTAGGAGTACCCAAGGGGTGAATCCCCAAGAGGTTCAGGAGAGAATTAAGGCCCACAAGGTAGAGATTCAAAGGTTGAAGCATGACTTGGAGGCGCACCAGGCTCTCAAACTCCCATTACCACCTAGGGGGAGAAATTTTCCTCCAATCATAGACCGGGAGGGTCCGTAACAAAGAAGGGTTGGAGTCCAAAGAGCTGATCCAAGCAATCTTCTTCCCGTTGGAGATCCTGATGATCCAACTCCACCATTCACTGAAGAGATAATGAATGCCCACATCTCAAGGAAGTTCAAGATGCCCACTATCAAAGCTTATGATGGAGCGGGAGATCCCGCTAATCACGTCAGGACCTTATCCAATGCACTGTTGTCACAGCCTGTGAATGACGCTATTAAGTGTCGCGCCTTTCCTCAAATCCTGTCGGGTATGGCTCAAAGTTGGTATAGTCGTTTTCCCCCGAACTATATTGGGTCCTTCAGAGAATTAAGTCAGGCTTTTATTAAGAAGTTCATCAGCGGGAGAGTGCATGATAAAAGTTCAGCATCCCTTATGAGCATTGTGCAGGGAGTCAAGGAATCCTTGAGAGATTACCTGAATCATTTTACAAAGGAAGCTTTAAAAGTCCCGGACCTTGATGACAAGGTAGCCATGATAGCACTGCAACAGGGAACTAGGGATTAGTTCTTCAAGATGTCCTTGGCCAAACGCCCCCCTAAAAGCATGTTGCAGCTCCAAGATAGAGTCGGGAAGTACATCAAGGTGGAAAAGAGCATGAGGAAGACCATGGTAAGTAACGAGCTCGCTGGAGGCAAGAAGCGGAAAACCGATCTGGAATATATTGCAAAGGACAACTATCCTAGAATTGAGCAAAACCCTGATTCAACCCCTAAGAAAGGAGGACCTGGGCAAAAGTTCGCTGAATACGCTAAGCTGAATGCTCCTAGAAGCCAGATCTTGATGGAAATCGAGAAAGACCAAGATATTTGTTGGCCTAAACCCTTGAAGGCGGATCTTGCCAAGCTAGATAAGAGCAAATATTGTAGATATCACAAAGATGTTGGCCATGACACCGATGAGTGTAGGCAACTGAAAGATGAAATAGAGTTCCTCATTCGGAAAGGAAGATTGAATAAGTACACTGGGGAAGGAAGAGATAAGAATAACAATGGGAGAAAGAACTTTGAAGATCGTAGGAGGGACCAAGACGATCAGGGGCGGAATCCCCAGCCTAGGGGACCAGTCATAAATACAATCTTTGGAGGACCACGACCCCGAGGACCTGTGATAAACACGATTTTTAGAGGACCAACTGCTGCTGGTTTATCCAAGAATTCAAGGAAAGCATAAGCTAGAGAAGTCATGCACATTATCGGGGAAGCCCCAAAGAGGGCTAGGACAGAAGTGACAATGGCATTCGATGATTCTGACTTGGAAGGTGTGAAATTTCCTCATGATGACCCGCTGGTCATAACACCGACAATAGGGAACAGCCCAGTGAAGAGGGTCCTTGTAGATAATGGAGCCTCGGTGGATATCTTACTTCATGATACTTTCTTAAGGATGGGTTATAATGACTCCCAATTGACCCCAACCAACATGCCGATATATGGATTTGCGGGAGTGGAGTGTCCCGTGGAAGGGATAATCAAGTTGCCAACAAACATAGGACAGGAACCAAGAAAATCAACACAGATGTTGGACTTTGTGGTGGTGAAGGCTAGTTCAACTTACAATGCTATCATGGGGAGAACAGGGATACATGCCTTCAAGGCAGTCCCTTCTTCCTACCATTCAGTTATGAAGTTTCCCACCCGGAATGGGATTGGAGAAGAGAGAGGAGATCAAGAAATGGCTAGGAGTTGTTATGTAGCCTCTCTGAGGGCTGATGGAGTCGGGGGGCAGGTTCTGCCTATTGAAGATCTGGATATTCGAGAGTTATGATGAGAAAAGAGGGAAGCCAGCAGAGGACTTGGTTTTGATTCCTTTAGCTCTCGAGGATCCTGAGAAGGTGACTTTCGTTGGAGCCACACTAGAGGAGCCCCTTAGAAGGAAGTTGATAAAAATTTTGCAAGAAAATAGTGATGTGTTTGCATGGTCCGCAGCTGATATGCCAGGCATAGACCCGGAACTAATTACTCACAAGCTGAATGTGGATCCGAATCAGAAGACAGTGAAGCAAAAGAAAAGAAGCTTTGCTCCGGAGAGGCAAGAAGCTATTAAACAAGAAGTAGAGAAGCTCTTAGAGGCTGATTTCATTGAAGAGATTCAATTTCCGGAATGGTTAGCAAACCCTGTAATGGTAAAGAAGGCCAATGGAAAATAGAGGATGTGTGTGGACTTTACTGATTTGAATGACGCATGCCCTAAGGACTGTTTCCCGTTGCCAAGGATAGAAACTTTGATAGATGCCACTGCTGGACATGAGATGCTGAGTTTTATGGATGGATTTAGTGGATACAATCAGATCAAGATGCACAAGGATGACATCCCAAAGGTATCATTCATCACTGACTTTGGTGTTTATTGTTATCTTGTTATGTTATTTGGTCTCAAGAATGCAGGAGCCACCTATCAAAGGTTGGTAAATAAAATTTTTAAGGATCTTATTGGCAAGACCATGGAAGTTTATGTTGATGACATGTTAGTCAAGAGTCTAGTGAATATTGACCATATAACCCATTTGAGGGAAGCTTTTGAGGTCCTGAGATACCATAAGATGATGTTAAAACCTACGAAGTGTGCTTTCGGAGTAGGGTCTGGAAAGTTTTTGGGATTGATGGTCTCCAAGAGAGGAATCGAGGCCAATCCCGATAAAATAAAGGTAATCCTAGACATGGAACCACCAAAAACTATCGAAGATGTTCAAAAGCTCATATGAAGGGTTGCTGCATTAGGACGATTCATCTCCAAGTCTGGGGACAAGTGCTTATCGTTCTTCAAGTCCTTAAAGAAGGTTAAAGATTTTATATGGAGTGAGGAAAGCCAGAAGGCATTCGAAGAATTAAAGAAATATATGGCTCAGGCCCCGTTGTTGGCCAATCCAGTTTTGAATGAAGTCTTATACTTGTACTTGGCCGTTTCAGAGAGTGCCTTGAGCGCTGTGTTGGTTAAGGAGGAACTGAAAGTCTAGAAACCCGTATACTATGTCAACAAAATTCTGCATGGAGCTGAGTTAAATTATTTAACTATTGAGAAGTTTGCTTTAGCCTTGGTAATGGCTTCAAGAAAGTTGCGTCCCTACTTTCAGGCTCATTAGATTGAAGTACTAACAAATCAGCCCTTGAGAAATATTAGTCATAGTCCCAAGGCTAGTAGAAGGCTGATCAATTGGGCAATAGAGTTGGGAGAATTTGACATTAAGTATAAGCCACGAACGGCAATAAAAGCCCAGGCGTTGGTTGACTTCTTGGTGGAATGTACCATACCCAATCAAGAAGTCGGGGGGCAAGAAGATAATATACCACAGGACAAGGAAATTGATAAGGGGGGCAAATAACAGGATGATAAGGAGAAAGAATATTGGGTTCTCTATTTTGATGGAGCATCAAAAACAAATTCAAGTGGAGCAGGTTTGGTTTTACAAAGCCCCGATGGGTTCTTGATTGAGTATGCCATGAAGTTAGACTTCCCGACCACAAATAATGAGGCAGAATATGAAGCTCTGATAGATGGCCTCGGCCTAGCAGGGACACTGAGAGTCAAGAACTTGAAGGTCTGTGGAGACTCAAAGTTGGTCGTATCCCAGGTAAAGGGAGAGTTTAAGGCAAGGGATGATATGATGGCTAAGTATGTCCGCCTAGTAAGGGTTGTGATGACCTAATTCGATGAATGCCATGTTGAGCACATTCCAAGGGAGGAAAATGCTAAGGCAGATGCCTTATCAAAGTTTGCTTCATCTGAGATAGAGGAAAGTTCAGGAAGTGTATACTTCCGCATTTTGAAGACACGGAGCATTGATGTTAAGCTTGTAGCTCCTATTGGTCTGGGGACGTCATGGATAGATCCCATTAAGACCCATATTCAAACCGGTTGGTTGCCAAATGATGTTACTGAAGCACGGAAGTTGGTTGTTCGAGCACTAAGATACTCTTTGATAGATGGGATTTTATATAAAAGATCTTATGTGGTTCCCTACTTAAGATGTCTCAGGCCCGATGAGGCACGCTTGGCTCTGGAAGAAGTACATGAAGGTATCTGTGGGCAACACTTGGGGGGCAGAGCACTAGCTCATAAGATAACCCGTTTAAGCTTCTATTGGCCAGAAATGATGGCTGATGCCAAAGAATATGTGAAGAAGTGTGACCGCTGTCAGAAGCATGCGCCTGTCGTTAGACAACCCCCCGAGATGCTGACCTCCATCAACTCACCTATCCCCTTTGCTATGTAGGGAATGGATATACTTGGACCTTTCCCCATGGCCACGGCACAAAGAAAGTTCCTGATTGTAGCCATTTATTATTTTACTAAGTGGATTGAAGCCAAGCCTTTGGCCAAAATCACAACTAAGCAGGTTGTACAATTCCTGTGGAAAAATATCATGTGCCGGTCTGGAATTCCCCGCATCCTAGTCACAGACAATGGAACACAGTTCAACAATGAGGAATTCAAGAAGTATTGCGAGGATAAAAAAATTGAATTACGATTCACCGATGTTGCTCACCCGCAAGCTAATGGGCAAGCGGAAGTGGCAAATCGAATAATCCTAGATGGACTAAAGAAGAGGATCGAGAACTCAAGGAATAATTGGATGGATGAAATACTCCCAATACTATGTGCCTATAGGACTACCTGTATAGTCACGACTGGAGCAACTCCCTTCATGTTAGCACATGGAACATAAGCAGTTGTCCCTATAGAAATATCACATTCCTCTCCCAGGATTCAAGCTTTTAATGCTGAAGAGAATGAGGAAGGGCAAAGGTTAGCCCTGGATCTAATCGATGAAATACGAGATGAGGCACATGCGAAGATAGTGGAATATCATAAAAAGGCTTCGTTCTACTATAACTTAAGGGTTAAAGAAAGGTTCTTGAAACGGGGTGACTTAGTCTTGAGGAAGGTGGAAGCTTCCGGTGTAGGGCAGAAAGGGAAGCTTCCCCAAATTGGGAAGGGTCATACAAGGTCAAAAGTGTTCAGGGTAGAGGAACCTACAAGCTTGAAACTATGGATGGTTTTGAAGTCCCGAGAACTTGGCATGCACAAATCCTGAAGATTTACTATGTGTAAAGTGGTTGAGCACGATGTTCACTTTTCAAGAAGACAAGTAGGTTGAAAAGCACCTTGAAGCTTTGCTTCCGTAGGGTTTTATATTCTAATTTCAATAGGATTTATATTGATTAATTCATGATTGTTAAGGGTCGAACCCATACCATGTAAGGTTTTGGAGAACCAGGCTTTATATTAATGAGTTTGAAATTATTTCAACCTTTGAATATTCAAGTTGTGATAATGCTTTGTGTGATTTTAACAATGACCATGCTTTGATCATTAAAAGAAGAAGACTTCAAGAATTCTTCTATCATAAGGAGTGCTTGTTGCACAACTTAAAGGACCATGTAGTTCAAGTCACGTTGAACATTCTCTTTAAAAGCATAATAAGTGCTGAAAATAAAAATAAAATAGAAGGGTATGAAGAAGAAAGCATCATAAATAAACCCTGAAGGGTAATAAATTCCGAATACAAACAAGTTCAGGATACAATAAGTTATGAATAAAAATAACAAACTAGAAACACTCCTCCTCCATGTGAGGGCCCTCCTTCCCCTGTTCCTTCTCGGCACCTTCCTTCTCAGCATCCTTCACGGGAGAAGCAGGAGGAGAGGCAGTGCTGGGATCCAGAATACGATCATCAGGTTGAGGAGAGTTGAAGAGAGCATCCAAGCTATCTTCTGTCTCTGGCTGCTCAGGATTTATAAAGTCCTTGTGATCTACTAGGCCAAGATGCTTCTCCGAGACCGCCTTCACAGCTGCATCCCATCCCTGGGTGAACTGCAAAGAATAAAGACCCTCATCGTGGATTTCCATGATATTCTTGAATTTATCAGAATCCATGTAATCATCAATGAGTTTTTCCTTATCACTCCTAAGCTTAACCAGCTCGAAATGAGCCTTAGACAGCTCCTCCTTCTTTGTATCCAGCTTCTTCTCCAGAACCTCAACTCTCTCCTTCCACTTCTTCATCTCCCTTTCGAACTCGTCTGAGTTCCCTTTCCAAGACCTAGCCTGATGAAGGGCCGCCTAGAAGTAAGTGTTACTCTGCACAAAGAAACGTGAGTTAATACAAATTCATGAATATAGGGAAAAGAGGGAATTTAAGGAGAAGAGAAAGGGATGTTACCGAAGCTTTGGCTTGAGAACCCAAAAGTTCAATGGTCTCAATATCACTCCCCATGACAATGTCAGTGAAGTCGTGGGGAGTGATAGAATGGTACGACCAATCCTTGGCATGTTTGGTGGATCCAAACACCGTATCGCTCATCTTGAAGCCCTAGTTAGGCCTAAAGGAGTGTGCCTTGAGTGGAGGATCCACATCGTCCCCCAGCTCGACCACCGGGACATGGGGCCTAAGGAAGGAAGGAGCATCAGCCTTGCTCCTGGGGTCTTTGTTCAACTTGGCCCTTTTCTGGCGGCCAGATTCCCCCTCCTTAGGCTTGTTGATGTTGTTGATGGCCTCGCAAGCTGAAAGAAAAAGAAGAAAAGTATTAAAAATCCTGGAGATAATAAAGTTACAATAAAAAGAAGGAAAGAAATAGTTGCGCAGATATAAATTTACCCTTATCACTAGCCTGAGAGAGACTAACTTTCTTCAACGAGAACTCCTCTAAAAGGGTCCAAGTATCTGTTTTTCCGTCATCTGAAATGAGGGCTTGATAGGCCACCTCCTCCTCATCAGTTAACCTGATGCTACCAGGACTACCGTCTGACACTTTGCAAAAGGGCCTACGGAAGAGTATGGCCCAATCACCCCCAGCCCAGGTCAGCTTAATAAACTCGTCCCTCCACTTAGGATTGTTCTCGACTATAGAGTTCCTATCAAAAATATGGGGAATTTTGGGCCGTTGACGAATTAAAACCCAGCCCGGTTGACCTATGGAACTGTTATAAAATTGGAAAACTTTCCTAAAGACAACTACGGAAAGAGGAAATTTATTTCTAAGACACAGAACCATAAAACAAATAATATTCCTCCATGCATTAGGAGGGAGTTGACATGGATTGATTTTTACATCTGCAAGTAAACGAGGAATAAATTCGTAAAATGGAAACCTAAGACCCGTAGTCAGGGCTCCTCGATAAATAAACAGAGTGTCGCCCTCCCAGTTACATGTCATATCCCCGGGGGCGGCTGGGGTGATCCTAAGGTGGGGTGGAAGTTTATACGTGGTGTTCATGGATTCAATTCTACCCTCAAACTCGTGAAAAGTCTTACCGTGGTTGAATGAATCTAATTCAGATAAAGAAGGAAATTTATCGCCTCTAGAGTTTATCATATCAATTAAAGAAGTGTACGGAGATTGGATTTGAATGGCAGTACCTCTCTTGGAAGTGTTCATCTTCCCCAAACGAGCTAGACCACGATCCGCCATTGATATTCTTCGAATGAAGGCTTGAAACCCAGAAAAAGCTTGAAGATGGTGGAACTGTGGTGGCTGAAGTCGCCGGAAATCGCCTTCCTAAGAGAGAAGTTTGAGAGAGTTTTTTGAGAGAAAGTTTGAGATATGAGAAATGAAGTGAGGATTCTCACTTCTCACTTTCTCTTTTACAGGCGAAAAGCTCGGAATACGAGACGTTTAAGGCCCATAAAGTAAGGCCCAACTTGAGGAAAGTCCACCATGGGGAAGTTTCAGGGATATTCTAGAAGCAGGAATGGAAACTGAAAGGTCAAAAATCGACCAGAATTTTGAAGAAATGGTTTGATCAGAGTCCTGGTCGACAAAAAGTAGGAATCCTGATCGATATTTCACTCGATTAAAAGGGTAAAAAGCCACTTAGTTCGATCAGAGTCCTGATCGACAAAGGGAAGAATCCTGATCGATATTTCATTCGATTAAAAGGGTAGAAAGCCACTTAGTTTGATCAGAGTCCTGATCGACAAAAGGAAGAATCTTGATCGATAGGTAAAAAACCACTTAGTTCGATCAGAGTCCTGATCGACAAAAGGAAGAATCTTGATCGATATTTCATTCGATTATAAGGGTAAAAAGCTAGTTAGTTCGATCAGAGTCCTGATCGACAAAGAATAAGATCCTGATCGAATTCTCGTTCGAACAAAATGGAATAAGCCTGTTTAATTCGATTAGAATCATGATCGATTTCAATCAGGATTCCAGGCCTACCTCACCTCAGACCTCACTGTCAAAAATACGCTCAGTTCGATCAGGATCCTGATCGATTTCGATCAGGAATCCTGGTCGAAATATGATTGACCAGAGCGGCAAGTCTTAAGCTAGTTCGATCAGGATCCTGATCGACTTCGATCAGGAATCCTGGTCGAAATTCCATCGACCAGAGAGACAGAATGGCAGCTAATTCGATCAGGATCCTGATCGATTTCGGTTAGGAATCCTGGTCGATTTGAAACATTTCCTGATCGATTAGACACAACTCCTGATCGATTTAAAGCCGAAAATTGAGAATAAATCCAGGAAAAGGATAAATTCTGAAAATTAAGGCAAAATCCCAGAATTAAGGGAAAAATTCCTGAAAATTAAGGAAAAATCCCAGAATTAAGGGAAAAATTCCTGGAAATTAAGGAAAATTCCCAAAATTAAGGGAAAAATTCCTTGGAAATTAAGGAAAAATCTCGGAATTAAGGGAAAAATTCCTGGAAATTAAGGTAATTCCTGAATAATGGGGGTTAAAGCAAATCGTTGTAAATCTGTAGGTCGCTCCACACTTTACGCAAAACGATACCCTATAAGGAAACGAATGAACTTAACTTCTGCGAAACCTAGTCACTGTTTCCCAAAAGTTGGGGGGCAAGTGATAGGGAATAAATAAAAATTACATAATTAATGTTGCATTAATTACACATGATTTGGGCTACAAGGCCCAATAAGAAGATGTATGACATTCAGACCAAAAAGGTTAACACATTGATCAGGCCTGATGGACCAGATTAGGCCTGATGGAACAAAGAAGGCCCACAAACTTGAATATTAATTAATTTCGTAATTAATTAAATTAGGGAGAAAACAGCTGTCAATATGAGTCCTAATAGGGATATAAATCTTTGTAGATTGGCCTCCAAGGAACCTGGTAGGATAAGGAATCCGCTTCCTACTTCCTAGGACTCCAAAGTTCATTCTAAATTAGAGACTCGCCCACCAAGTCTCCTAACCCAAGTTCAATTCAAGGACTCCCAAAATCTATATAAGGGGTCTCACCCCCACCAATCAGAACTACGTGTTTTGGCTTGATTCTCTAAATTAGAGAGATACGTAGGCATCTCGTAAAGGCAGAGTTAAACTACGAAACACGAGAGCAGCCATTAATGGCCTTGAGCTCCTGAGCCTTAGTATAAAATATAGTAATTATTATATCTTAAGTTTTTATCCATAACAATTATTATTATTATTATTTGTTTTAAAAAAGAATCTACGGTAAAAACTCGATAAATAAATATTCGATAAACGAATAATCTCGTCAAATGAATAACTTTTTATGGTTACAATATAATAAAGACAATGTAAATTTACCATTAATAATAATAAATGAATAATCTCGTTAAATGTATAAATTTTTTTGAAACCGGGCATATTCTTTTCTCGCGGTTAACTGTATTTTTTTTTATTTTGAAGTGAAACCATTTAGAACAGACAAAAAGATAATCAGATTTCGAGTTTACACGCAAAATTATATTGCAAAAAAAAGCCTGGCCCCCTCACAAAAGCTCCCTCCTCGATCAGCAAATTGCAGAAGAGAACCAAAGCATAAATCTTTGAGCTATGTAAGCCACTTGGTACCACCAACCTAAAAAGATTTAGAGAATGTTCATAACTTGGCCCTTTCTGGGAAGAGCAGTGCAATTATCACATTTGGTTTGACATAACAATCACCCCCGCCTCAAAATTGTTGATTTCTAGACAAATGATCAGATTCATTGAATTGGAAGAGCAGAAAAATGGAGATGATCTCATGGTTATTCCCAAAAGATTTAAGATTTAGCCTGTTTCATGCCATGCCATGAGAGGGTATTAATGTTTCAGTCTTGAAAGGTCACTTGCAATTCTTTGTGGACCCCACCAACTTGGCACAGATACACAACCAAAAACTCTACAGTGACTCCATTTATTCGACAGTGCCAATAAATAACCGAAACCGGGAAGCGCCAAGATAGCTGAAATGCCGATTAGAGCGAAACCAGATAAATTTTATTATAAAAATTGAACGAGATTTAAACAAAAGTACATGTCTGTCATGCGTATAATAAATTAAAACGTAGGTCTTGGCCTGACAGAGGCCAGTAGCCCATCTTCATCAAATAATGATTTTGATAAGTTGAAAACTACAATGTCGTTGCTTCAATTTTCATCCCCATCACGTTTGCGGATTCACAGCATCTTCACAAGTGAAGAACAACAATGTCGTGGCGGCTCAGCGATCTCTACAAACATCTCAATCGGAGTCTTATCTTGATTTGTGCAGCTTGAATCCGAAAACTCTTGGGACATAGCTTTGTGTTGCCTTCTGTGGTTTGAGATGGCCGTAAGTCATCAAGAACAGGTGAGGAAATGTGGTTCCAAAATAAGCTCCGTCAATATCTTTTAAAGTTAAGGAACGGAATGTTAAGTATCAAATTACAGCAAATCATAAGAAAAAATATCTACTTAAAAAGAAAAGGGATAAAAGAAGCATGCACGCCTTCCCATATATTCCTAAATAATCAGGAATAACTATTAATTAACTTTAAAAGAGCAAGTAGGGTAATATAAAATACCAAAGAAAGCTGCATTTTCTACGATATATTTAAACAAACGTAAGTATATTCAAACAAACAGGATAATTTTGGAGCGTATACTGTGATCACGTGTTAAGCCTAAACTATTGGCGCTAAGTGGTCATGTATAATTGCCCATTTCAGCTTAGGAGAACAAACCAGTCTCTTATAAGATATGTTTTTCTGTGAGCCATCATAGCAGCATATGTGACAAAACACTACGCTAAACGGCTAAAGTATAAACAAGTGTATGTATGTGCATCTGCAGACGAGATTATGATTAACAAAGCAAACCAAAGATGGGAAGCATTTTCTGGCACCATGCTACTTATTTAAATTTTAAAGACACCACATAAAGTAGGCGTTGTGCTGACATAAGGATACTGCCTTGGTACTTCGACCGAGGGTAGTAAATATCTTCACACTTTGGACAGTATATTTTTACTGTGCTTGATCGTGGAATGTCTGACTGACCCACTGGAAGACATGGTTGTCCACAGCAATACACTCTCGGGCACCGCCCAAAATCAAAGGTTTTGTATTTTTCCAACTGGATAATTCACGAGTAAAGAATAGAGATTTTAAACATTAGCATCATGGTAATACTTAAAGACCATACTGCAACAAGCGAGATCATAATCTAGCTTATAAAGTTATAATCTCACCATTGCAGCCATTCCCCTGCTGGTCAATACATATCGAACATGGATCAGACCATACAACATTTCAGCAGCTGACTCGATTAATTCATTCTGTTCTTCAGTAAATGTGTCTGCTAAAAAAAATCACACCAGGAGATTATTAAACATTATTAGCCAAAAATATGGTAACCAGAAGGGCAAACTACAGCATATAGCAGAGGAAGAGAAGTAATAACATCACAAAGAGCATATACACGATGTCATGATTTCAGAGACTCAGAATCCTTTCCCAAATTATATAATTTACAAACAGAAAAGTAAATTAGTTGTGTAGTTAATTCTGTCAATTCTGTTGGCACAAAAGGGAAACGGGCCCGTTTGGCTAACATTATAAATACTTAATCGTCCCTTCAAGTTTTTTTAGAAATTATGAGTAAAAGGTAACTTTTCCAATTTAATTTTATTATATATTTAAAGAGTTCGATTGATATTTTGTATCTGTAAGTCATTATAAATGAACAGTGACAATGATGTAGGAAAACGAACTGAAATGGACAATTAAACGAACACCACGAACAATTGATAGAACTTGTGTGATTAAACCGCGAAAGAATCAAATACCCCACGGCTTTCCAAACTGCTTATGGAAGAAAATCTATCATCTATGGATCACAATCCATAACTGAAAAGGAGAGTCAATTCAAATATTTAAGATCTCAATAATCAAGTTACCTAATTTGTGGGATTCCATAACTTGAATAGATCATAAAAACCCTACTAGCGTAACTTAATAGAGTAATAATGAAAAGAAGACTCGATTCACTAATTTAAAATCTCAATAATCAAGTTACCTGATATGTCGGATTCCATGACATGAATAGATAATAACAACCCTACTAGCATAACCTAACAGAATAATGGACCAAGGCCCAAAACAATTGGGCTTATAATACGTCCAAAAAAATAGAACTAGATTCTGCATATAATTACTTTACATAATTGAACCATTTAACAACAAAAATAAAAACTTTATTTTATTTTTACTACCGGTCCCCACTACACATGAAATGTAGTTAAATATAGTGAGGATGATATTAATTTCTGTCAAGTCATATTACAAACTTATAATAGGTCATTCAAGTACCTGTTTCCTACTTTCTAAAACTAAGTTACTCGAACTCTTCAACTTTGCCCTCATACCCGTGTCCACCGGACATGACATGGGTGTGGGTATGGGATCTGAGGCGAATCCTTCATATGGAAACCGGACACTTTGGCCTTGAGAAATCTAGTTCAAATAATTTAAAAGGCCTCACTAACAACTTAATACTCTTAATTCTAGGGAGGGATATCTATGAATTACTATTTTCATGTTATCCTTTTGCTTTATGTTATAAATATGACATAACCAATCATGTATATGTTTACTTAATGTGGTATTAGACCCGAATTTACAAATATAATGTATAAAAAATAGGTATAATTTCGTTTATGTGAAGGTTATATGCCGAATCCCCGCACCCATGTCCGATTTTGGATCCACATTCACGAATCCCAATTTTTTAAAAACTAAGAGTTTGACACTTGGATCTGCACCCGTGTCCAACACCTGTACCCGAGTCCGGATAACTTAGTTCTAAAATTCAACTTATAAATTCAGTTTTATCTCACAAGTTAATATTTAACAACAGAAACATAAATTTTCTTTGACTTATTTTAAGCTGAGTTAATTTTTTTGGTAGTACAAGCACCCCAGTCCCCATCTATGTACATGCCCATAAAGTTACACCTAACATGGAACTAGCTAGTTATTAATGATAAAGGTCCAACAAATTGAGCTCTATCTATATTTTTTTAATAAGTTGGCCAGCTAGGTATCAGTGACATCTTTATGAAACTTTTATAACCTCTAAAACTTTCTTCAATCATGATCCCTTTTACATAAACGTCACCGAAACTCAATATATACTAGTCAACTATCTCCTATATACACACTTGCTGAAATTACTTTACCAATGAAGAAAAGTCAAAATGGTTAAGAGCTAAGGATTTTAACAAATATTCATATTAAATTGAATTTCTGTATCTGATTTTTATTCTTAACAAAGAGAATAACGGAAGAGCAAAACCCATTTTCTGTACCCGAACTATACTTCGTATTGCTATAGCAATTCTCTTTTGCCACTTCTTGCTCTTGTAATATCAACTTCCAAACTTGTTTACTTTGAGTACTTCCATTGGAGTTCCAAGGCCATCAAGGAGTTCTTATTAAAATGAAATAATAAATGTTATTCTGTTTTTCCTTTACACCGTTCTCCACTTTACATCGGTTTGCATTTTCTAAAGGGATGCAATTAGAATTGAACCTAGATGGCCCTCATCTAGGGGTCAAATATGAAATAGCTTGGTAGACCAAATGATGATTTCAAGAAAACATTTAATTCTGCTATGATTTGTAGAAAGAAGAAGATTTGCTTACAATCCGATCCAGTGAATTTTGTAAAGAGTTAGAAATGTAAGTTCAAGGTCTCATTGTAATTGATCAATTGTATAAAAATGACTTGTGGGAATTGACAAAAGATGAGCCCCCAGGAGTACAATGATTACTGGAAACATAAAATCCCAATGGACGGAAGTACACGGAGTGCAGCAGTTTTGAAAGTATAGAGCACTACAAGTGCGCACAAGGTATAATCAGGAAAAAAAGTGCATTTACTCAAAAAAAAATCAGTCAGATAACACTCCCATTTGATTTTTTTGGAATGTCTCATATGAGGTTTCTTTTGTTACACCACTTACGTTTTGCTGTATATTCTATTAACAAAGTATTAGTCCATCAGCACAGAAAACACTAATACTCAGAATACATACTATAATATACTTTAAATTCTTAGTTCCTTACCATGAGAGGATTCAACATCCAGTATCAGATCAAGTGCATAATCATAGTACGGAACTTGACTGCTTAAACCGCAAAGGTTAAAATCATCTTGAATATAATCTTCATCAACTTCACAAAAAAATTCATTCCCTCTCAAATTGCAAAACCATGAGATCCAAGATGTGTCTTCCTCGTCCGATCCACTGACATCAGACTCTTCGCTGTCTGTCTCAGAATCTTCTGCAAGATGGCAGAAAACAAAAACATTAATCTCAAAGTTAAGCCACCAAGCTTACAACATGTTTAATGGATATTGTGGAATACAATGAACCAGCACGGCCCTCTTCTATCCATCATCCCCAATGGAGAATTTCGTCACCAAAAACTAAATACCGTGATATATAGAAATTTCTAAAATCTAGTGATTTCTTGTTTAGTTAAGAATTAAGATGTAATCTAATAGCTTCGTACATACTATGTAAAAAGAGGGTTCAATTCTGTACACAATGATATTCACTAAAGTAGGATTCCCATTTTTCTCATTATTTTATTGCCTATCACAGTTCCATATCTTATCAATTTTAGGTAACTGGGTATATTTCAGGCTATTATACCATAGATAATTATTTCTTAATTTGTGATTTTCTAACACCAGGAAAGGATGCATTGTGTACTAATGCAAGGATGAGCACTCCATATTATTCAACTGATAAAAAGACAACATTGCTACCAAATTTCAGTGAAATGGAAAGCTGAAAGAAAAAGAGACTCTAAAAAAGAGCGGCATTATAAATTAAAAGTACGAGGGACCAGTGGACCACTAGAACTTAGATCTAAGAGAAGGCAATACCTGTAGCTCTGTAAGACTGTAACATGTACTAAATACAGGTAAATAGTTGGGGGCACCAGTGGACAGTGGTACAAACAGATAACATGATCAAATAACTTAAATCAATAAACCCCGATCAGAGGCTCCTGAGTAAGATTTCTAACCATATAGAAATAAGCGCTAGATAGAAAATATCAACCACAGTTAAAAAAAATGTTCTCATTAAGTTTAGAAATGAGTCATAGAGATACATATAGTGATGCATGTACGCTTATGAATAGAGTAACAATTAGTAAATGTTGATGTCACGATAAGAATTACACAAAAGAACTGAAATCCCTCGATTGTGTCAACAACTTTGATAACAATTATATAAGGTCATTATTAAAACGTCAAGATAACTAGATAACAACTAGGTTGTCACAACCTCATACGTACTCAGTATTTATCTTACAAATAAGCAATTTACATTTCCTCCTTCCTTCTCCCTCCCTTGAAGCACGCCTATTTTGCAAAACCCCACTTAATAATGATTTCAACACCACATCATAGCTTTCATCATTTATTAAGGTTCACAACTAACAAGATCCGTCATCCATTCAACAACTTAACCATCATTCCACAAAAGACACACACATAAAAATGTATCATAATCCGTTTAAAATAAATTATCTTAGCATATCAAGCTAGTAGTACTCTTAATAATTTACAAGCAGGCAAATTTACTACCAAAACTCAATTTGAGAAATATAACTATCATTTAAAAATTCAAGACTCCTTATAAATTGCACAGTTTAACCGTACACATAATAACTTGGTAACTTATGGAAAAACATGTACTACAATAAAAAATTGATCAAGTAAATATAATAAATATGTTATCCTATTACGAAATTCACAAGCAGACAAATAGAGTAGCAGACATTGATTTGGAGAAAAGAAAACTAACCATCAGAACACTTATTTTTGGAGCTAAGAATAGACGATGACGTCCTGGTATCGCGATTCTCCTGCTTGGAATTACCAGCGCCAATGGAAACAGACACAACCTCCTTGTCTTTATTAGTGAGAAACCTGGAAGATGATTTCTCCAAATGCTTATCCAACGCATCGTTGATTCGCTTTCGATCAATCGATCCTCCTACCACCTCCGACCTCGACGATCCACCGCCTCGATCTTTCATCATATCCTCTCTCTCTATATCAAAATTGGGAAGATAGTTGTGTTTTTTTGTAAAGATGCAAACTTTATGTACAATTACATAAATGAAACCCTAGAAATTGGGGAAAATGATAAATTGAGGAGTAAATGAAGAGAAACAAACAAGAAAGGCATATAAATAAGCAGGAATTGATGAACAAATTTGGGGGTGGGGGGTACTAGGTTTTCATGAAGGAACACACGCATAATGTTAATTTTACCACAAATTTTCCGTTCTGAATGTATCCCAGATAAACTAGTTATTACAAAATAAATTATAATTAAAAATAACAATAATTAAAATTAGTTAATGATAGACAAACTGAAAAATAATATACTAGATAATTCGACGAAAATTATTTCTTCTTCTTTTCAGGAAAAAAATTTTCTTTATTTAACAAGATTATTCATTTATTATATTATGACTGAAAAAAGTTATTTAATTAATGAGATCATTTATTTATCAAGATTTTCTTGTACTAATTTAATTTTTTTTTAATTTGAAGCTCGCCCAAATATTGAATATTACAAATATATTTATTAAATATAACTATTTAATTGTGTGATAAACTACACAATGGTGACTTGGATAAACCAAAATAGATTAAATGATAGAATTAAAGGATTGTGAAGAGGTCGGGTGAGAATATCGTGAACTCGGTTTGATTTGAATATGTTATCAGGATTTACTTTGAACTTTTGATGTAGTATAATTCTGCACTTCACAGTTTAGCATTCTCCTAGATTTCTCGGTATAATGCAGAATCTGACTTATTGATGTAGTTCAAGTTTGGACTTCTCGAAATAGGCCAAACTTAGACTATATTAGAGTTTAGCTGTAAACTCTAATAGACTTCACGATATGGCTCTTCTAGACTTCACGATATTGGACATATAACTTTTCTGCATCTTTATTTTGCCTTTTATCTTCAATTTGCTGCTTAAATAATTTTGATTAAACTTCTACCAAATTGATTTATTCTATATCTATTATGCACAAGACTGTTGCATGGAAAACTCTAAGTTCTTATAACATTATAAGTTGTCTAAAATACAATCAGGACAGTACATTAAAACTTATCAGTAAGACTAAAGGTAAACTTTTTTTTTTAATGTAAAGTAGATATTGTACCTTAAATGATATTGTTATGATGGTATAGATGTATCATATACCTCACAATCTCCACAAATTATGAGTAAGACTTTTAGGCACAATTTCATATCTACTGTTGTGCAAGACATGCATGTATAATAATAAGACTAAGTCATATTGACAGTCCTAAGATTAAGTTGTTTGATAATCAATATTTATATTATTACTTGAGTTTGTAAAAATATTTAGTAGATTAGAGTAGGGGATTTTTCTGTGAACAGTTTCAAACTAATGAATAAACTCTGAAAGAATATCTAGTCCTGATCATGCCTCAGAGAAAATGATAATAGCTTGGAGTTGAATAATGTTATTTTAGGAAAAATATTCTAAGTCAAGATATCGACAAGTCACAGATCAAAGTTTTATCGAGAAGTGAGTCGAGAAGTCCAAATTGACTTGTAGAGAAGTCACAAAAGATATCGACAAGTCATTTCTGCATGTAGAGATCTCAGATATCGACAAGTCAAATAAAGATGTAGAGAACTGGAGATATCGACAAGTGTTAGGGCTAAACACGCGCTAATAATTCACGCAAGTATACGCATTCGCAAGTAATATAGAATCTTTTCTAGTTCGTTCCCACAGAGACTGGCTTTAGTTAACTATGTAATTTATGCACTTATGCACCGGTGATATGGTTATTATCCAATGCTAAGACGATAACAAATTGAGTTGTTTATAACTACGAATTAAACTAACAATTATAACTAAGAGAGTAAAGAGAGTTGTATATTATATGAGACAAACATGAGATTCTAACTTCATTAAATACTTCATTTAATAGCCTTATTGTTCTTAACCTTAGCATGCAATGGTGATGACACTAATCAGATAACACGAAACTGCTAAACGCCAACTTTCGTTACACGAATAACATATTACCAAACATCCACAAAAGAGATGAAGCTGAATAGACACCAATTATATTGAGATCCTATATGTCTATAGAATTTGACAACATAAAGGTTTAAAACACAAGTTATCAATCATGATTACACAGGGCAAGTAAGATGGTTAAAATTACCTAGGATTCATGCATCACAATAACACATGAACCTTTGCTAGTATTGCAAGTTCTAAATCCTTAAATTCATTGTCGCTTCATTAAAGATTAACACGCTATCTTACAAGTTCGCGACTCTTATAAGACGAATAAGCACAACCAATACTAGGTTATCATATAATCACCACACACTAAGGCATATAAACAAATTAACTAAGGAAATCCATAAATAAATCCGCTAGAACTCCATGATAATGATTAGCCCATAATCGGACTCATCATCAATGTGGGTTCCGATGAAAGTACGGTATAATAAACGTAGTCTTTATACTTAAATAATAAAACCAAGTACGAAACAAGAGTAAGGTTCACAAGTAAGAAAACTAGCATCCAAGTTACAACTTAGAACAAAGATTCACAAGTAAAAACAAGATCTTCTTCGTCTTCATTGAATCCATGCTAAAACGGTTTTCTTACGGCTCTCCTTCCGCTCTGGTACGTCTCTCTCTTGAAAACGTCCTTGATTTGAATATATAGCAGCCCCATACAATCTAGAAGTCCTCCAATTGTATTTAGAATAGAATCAGGATTCTCTGAATTCGCACCGGCACGGCCGCGCGCTAACACAGCGCCCAACACCACCTTGACACCAAATTAGCACCAAAACAATGCTAATTCACCTGATTACCTAGATAATGCCTGAAATGCAAAAACACTAGAAAACACATTAAAACACTTAACAACTTGAGTATAATTGCATCAATTCAAAGCTTATTAGAGCATAATAAAGTGTCATAAATGCCACTCAACATACCCCCAAACTTGAATCGATGTTTGTCCTCAAACATAAACAGACTCAAATAACAAGAAATAAATATGCATGAATGCAACTAAATGAATGCAACGATCCCAATAGAATAACTCAACCACTCAATAAGCAACATCTCAACAAATGTAGTTACTCGCATAAAGATGAATCAAATCATACAAATCAACTTACAAACTACAGACGTGCGTGTGCGCAAATGCTTACAGATGAACTATCGCAACTAGATCAATAATTATGACTCACTACTCATCAAGGCAATCGTAAGGTTATAAATAAAATAAAAAGCTAGACTCAAAATAACTTATAACACTTCAATTCTTATACTGGAGTTTTATATGAATTTATGCTTTTATTCAAACAAAACAACACACATATGCTTATTTGATCGTGCAATGAGTGAGGTCCACAAAAAACTTATACAATAGTACCCATGTAGCGAGCGTTAGGTTAGCGGATCCCATGCTATAAAAGACTTAGGTCACTAGGCACAAAGTCCCCTAAGAACTTAATAACTCGAGTACTAAAGAGCCCACTCGTGATCAATTATACATAACACTTTTTTTTCTTTTTTTTCTTTTTTCTTTCTTTTTTTTTCAATTTCTGAACGAGTGCGTTTCGCTCCATCTCGTTCAACCCTAGACTACTCATATAAATATGAGCTGGCTACTAGCCATTTGACACCTAGCCACAACAACAAGCAATGAAATCCAATTTTTCTCCAATTTCTACAAATCCATGTTATTTTATTATTAAGAGAATATCCTAAATTCTAAATATAAACAAGCGATTAAACCTCGACAAACAAACAAACCATGATCATGATCTAGCACTTAATTAACCTATAAGACTTAGTGAAATACAAGTGTCTCTAGCATGCAAATCAACTTAATACGACTTAAAATCTCTAAATACGACATCACTACACTAGCATCAATATCACAAGTTAACTGGAAAAATCATCTAAGGGATCATGTTATAATGCAAATGCATGAACTATATGAACAAACTAACATAAAAACTACTAAAAATAAAAAAAACTACATGGAAAAATATGCAACTATATGAACTAAACTATCATGAATATGCAACTATATGCGACTCACACAAAACATATTCTTTCAACTACTACCCCCAAACTTAAAATATTCATTGTCCTCAGTGAAGGTAATAGTAAGGAATTCAGGCATACCTAATCAAAATCAGGCTCCTCACCCTCAACGGGTGGAGTGTCAGAAGGTGGATACACGGAATCCTCACCAAAAACTGGCCACTGGCTGTCAATACCAGTGGCTCTAAAAGTTGTCCCCAAAGCCTGGGTGAGATCTCGTGCAAATCTGTTATGGATGTCATGCATCACATCCATCCTCCTTGCCAGACGTCTGTACTACGTCATACTCATGCCAGCTCCCATATCAGCTCCTTCCTCCTCCTAATGTGCCTGTTGCGATGACCCTTCCTCATCTCCTAGCTGAGATCTCCATGCAGTCCTGCTCGCTTGAGTGGCCCCAGCAGCTGGTCTCCCACCAGGTAGGTGGTCAAAAGTATAACCAAGCCCCTTCAGATCGGGCTTGCCTTCATCCCACTCTTGTATCGTGGTTAAAGTAGTGCTATCAATAGGAGCACTCAGGAGCTACAACTGCTCGTGTGCGGGCCACTGAACAGCAACTTTTACGCACAGCTTCGTCATAACAGACACATACAGAATAGACCCCATGGTACTCCCCCTCAAGAACTTTAGAATCCCCTGATAAATCACCATCCCCAGATCCATATAATCACCCTGAAGAATGCCCCATAAGAGTCGTGCACGCTCCACAGTAATCTCATGCACATGCGAAGATGGCATGATGTTGGCACAAATAAAAGTGTTCCATGCACGGGAAAACCTGTTCATGCTGGAAGCTGGGAACGTAGAATACTCGGTTGTGACCCTCTTGATCTTCCAGCGAGTATCGGGCTGGCACAGAGTAGCAATAATAAGATCCAGATCAAAGTCCTTTGGAGTCTTATCGTTCCAAGTGTCCTTCCCGGGCTTCCTCGCGGGCTGCTCAATCACCGTGTTGATAGCCTCTACACTGTACTCCATAGTCCTCCCTCGAACCACCGTGAAGCCATTCTTCTCGGCCTTGGCGTTCGCATAGAACTCGTGAACAACACTCATGGCCACAACAGCGGGTGCCTCGCAAATATGAACCCATCCCATCTCCAGAATCATCTCCAATAGCTGACCATCCTTCCCTGATGGCAGAAAACCTCGCTCCTTGATGATTAGCTTCGAAAGAAGCCTAGTA
The DNA here is from genome assembly GCF_009905375.1 of Apium graveolens. Taxonomy (NCBI): domain Eukaryota; kingdom Viridiplantae; phylum Streptophyta; class Magnoliopsida; order Apiales; family Apiaceae; genus Apium; species Apium graveolens. The sequence continues at coordinate 51,403,172 of NC_133647.1, read as the reverse complement.
TATTCCGCTTCAGCCTCAGGAGTAGAGAACCTCGGCCGTACACTACCCACACTTGAGGAATTGGTGGTGTTGCTGCTGACTTGTGTTCTTTGTCTCTTGAGTGCTATTGTAATTGAGTAGAGAGAATAAGAGTTGTGTTTGAGAGAGAATTTGTGTTTGAGAATTTGTGAAGTGGTGAAGAAGTTGGTGTATGAGGTGTATGTATATATAGGTGGTGAAAAGAGAATTATATATGGAATTAAAGTGGGATTTGATTATGGGAATAATGGGAGTAATGGGTTTGATTTGGAGAGGGAACTTTGGGATGTGGGGAAGTAAAATTCGGTTGGGAATTGATTTTATAGCAAAAATCCCGATTTTCCCCCATAAACTGCCTTTATTTTTTTCTGAGTCGGGACCATGGCGCGGTCGCGCGCTACTTCTGCCAAACCGGCGCGGCCTCTGTATGAGGCTTGGGATCGATATAAGGAGATGCTAAGGAAGTGCCCATACCACGGCATGCCTGATTGGATGATTATAAACTATTTCTACAATGGTTTAGGTGCAAAATCTAGACCTATGTTTGATACAACATCTGGTGGAGCCTTATGGGCTAAAAGGTACAATGAAGCTTATGAGTTGATTGAGCTAATGACAGCCAATGAATACCAGAATCCTACGCAAAGAATGTTGCAAGGAAAAGTAGCAGAAATTCTGGAAGTGGATCAAGCTACTGCTATAACTGCTCAACTTCAAGCTTTGACGATGAAAGTGGACTCTTTGGCTAATTAGGGAGTTAAACAGATCACTAGTGTTTGTGAGCTTTGTGTGGGAGCACATGAAACTGAGCAGTGTAATATTTCTAGCGAATCAGCTCAATTTGAGAGCAACTTTCAGAGATCACAACAACAAGCTCCAACCACTTATCATCCGAACAACCGCAATCATCCTAACTTCAGCTGGAGTAACAATCAGATTCCGATTATCAGAATGCGGTGCAACAATCTTATCATCCATATACTACAAGGCAGTATAACCCTCCTGGTTTTCAGCAACCGCAATATTCCCCAAAGCAACAACTTCAACTTCAGCAGTTACCTCAAGCTAATGAAAAATCTGAATTTGAGGAGTTGAGATTCATGTGCAAGAGCCAAGCTGTCTCTATCAAGACCTTGGAGAATCAGATTGGGCAAATTACTAATGCATTACTAAATCGTCAACCTGGAACGCTTCTGAGTGATACTGAAGTGTCAGGCAAGAAGGAAGCTCAGGAGCATGTTAAAGCAATCACATTGAGGTCTGGTAAGGTTGCGAATCCTGAAGAAGCTAAGACTCCAGATTCTGAAGTGGAGGCTGATGAAGAAGAAGTGTAGAAGGAAGCCGAAGTGGAACCAAGGAAGACTACTGTTGAGCACACTACTCCTGAGGGTAATACAGGGGAGAAACAAATCTATCCTCCACCTCCTTTTCCTAAGAGGCTGTAGAAGAAGAAACTGGATAAGCAGTTTGCGAAGTTTCTGGAGGTGTTCAAGAAACTTCACATCAACATACCTTTTGCTGAAGCTCTTGAGTAAATGCCTGGTTACCCGTAATTAATGAAAGGTATTTTCTCTAGGAAGGTGAAGCTTGATGACTTAAAGACCGTTGGTCTCACGAAGGAATGCAGTGATGTGCTGCAACAGAAATTGCCTCCGAAGCTTAAAGATCCAGGAAGCTTCACCATTCCATGCACCATTAGAAAGGTGTCATTTGATAAGTGTCTATGTGACTTAGGAGCTAGCATCAATCTGATGCCATTGTCAATCTTCAAAAAGTTGGACTTGCCTGATCCAAAGCCTACATGACTTTGCAGTTGGCCGATCGTTCTGTTACATATCCACGAGGTATTGTGGAGGATGTCTTGGTCAAGGTGGATAAACTCATTTTCCCTGCTGATTTTGTAATTCTTGATTTTGAGGAGGATAAGAAGATTCCTATAATCTCGGGAAGACCTTTCTTGGCTACTTGCCGAACCTTGATAGATGTGCAGAAAGGTGAGCTTACCATGCAAGTGATGGATCAGGATGTGACTTTTAATGTGTTCAATGCCATAAAATTCCCTAAAGAAAATGAGGAGTGTTTTAAGGTGGAAATGGTCGATACTGTGGTTAATTCTGAACTCGATCGTTTGCTAAGGTTCGATGCCTTAGAGAAGGCCTTATTGGGGAATTCTGATAATGAAGATGATGAGGGTGATGAGCACTTGCAATATTCGAATGCTTCTCCTTGGAAGCGAAAGATGGATATGCCTTTTGAGTCTCTTGGATTGGGGGAGTTGAAAAGTTCTCCGAAATGCCTCAAGCCATCTATTGAGGAAGCTCCTACTCTTGAGCTTAAACTGTTACCTGAACATTTGAGGTATGCATTTTTAGGTGATGCATCTACTTTGCATGTTATTATTGCATCTGACCTTTCAGGTACCGATGAGGAGAAGCTTTTGAGAATTCTTAGAGAGTTCAAATCGGCAATTGGTTGGACTATAGCAGATATCAAGGAAATCAGGCCTTCTTATTGTATGCACAAAATTCTGCTAGAGGAAGGAAGCAAGCCTACTGTTGAGCAACAGAGAAGGCTAAATCCGATCATGAAAGAGGTTGTGAAGAAGGAAATCCTCAAGTGGCTAGATGCATGGATCATCTATCCTATTTCTGACAGTTCATGGGTGAGCCCAGTTCAGTGTGTGCCAAAGAAAGGTGGTATAACTGTGGTAGAAAATGAGAAGAATGAGCTTATTCTTATACGAACAGTCACGGGGTGGAAAGTTTGTATGGATTATAAGAAGCTGAACAAGGCTACAAGGAACGATCATTTCCCTCTTCCTTTCATTGATCAGATGCTTGATAGATTGGTTGAGCATGATTACTATTGTCTTCTGGATGGCTATTCGGGATATAATCAGATTTGTATCGCTCCAGAAGATCAAGAGAAAACTACATTCACATGTCCTTTCAACACTTTTACATTCCGAAGAGTTTCTTTTGGGCTATGTGAAGCGCCAGCCACTTTTCAGAGATGTATGATGGCTATCTTCTCTGATATGATTGGAAATAACGTAGAAGTGTTCATGGACGATTTCACAGTCTTTGGAACTTCTTACAACGAATGCTTGCACAATCTGGGGTTAGTGCTGAAAAGGTGTGTTGAGACCAATTTGGTTCTCAATTGGGAGAAATGTAATTTTATGGTGCGCCAAGGCATCATTCTTGGTCACAAGGTTTCTAGAAAGGGGCTTGAGGTGGACAAAGCCAAGGTGGGGGTGATCAAAAACCTTCCTCCACCCATATTTGTTAAGGGAATTCACAGTTTTCTTGGTCATGCGGGTTTCTATAGGCGTTTCATTAAGGATTTCTCGAAAATTTCGAAGCTGTTATGCAATTTGCAAGAGAAAGACATTCCTTTCAAGTTTGATGATGAGTGCCTTGCTGCTTTTAAGACATTGAAGAAGATTTTGATTACAGAACCTGTCATAACTACACCTGAATGGTCTAAACCATTCGAAATGATGTACGATGTAAGCGATTATGCAGTTGGAGCAGTTCTTCGGCAACGCAAGAATGACATATTTCATGTAGTCTACTATGCTTGTAAGACTCTTAATGGTACTCAACTGAATTACACCACTACTGAGAAAGAACATTTGGCTATCGTCTATGGTTTTGAGAAATTTCAATCATATCTACTTGGGACGAAGGTGACAGTTTTCTTTGATCACGCAACAATTCGATATCTCGTCTCGAAGAAGGACTCGAAGTCAAGGTTGATTTGATGGGTTCTTTTACTTCAGGAGTTTGAGTTAGAGATCAAGGACAGAAAAGGGACTGAAAATCAAGTCGCCGATCATGTATCACGTTTAGAGGATCCAATTACTACTTCACAAGATAAGTCTTTGATTAATGAGTCTTTTCCCGATGAGCAGTTATTTAGAGTGCACGCAGAAGAATCGTGGTTCGCTGATATAGTGAACTACCTTGTGAGTAATTTTATGCCTCCAGAGTTGACTCCCGCTCAAAGGAAGAAGTTTCTACATGAAGTGAAGTGGTATATGTGGGATGAGCCATTTCTTTTTCGCCAAGGAGCTGACCAAATTATCAAGAGATGTATTCCTTACAGCGAAACGGGGGATCTTGCGAGATTGCCACTCAAGCTTATGGAGGACATTATGGTGGAGAAAAGACAACATCTCGTATTCTTCAAGCAGGTTTTTTTTGGCCAACTTTGTTTAAAGATGCTCAACAATTTGTTTTGAAATGTGATCGATGTCAACGAGTGGGGAATATGTCTAAGAGGGATGAGATGCCTCTTAATGTGCTTCTCGAGGTCGAAGTCTTCGATGTTTGGGGAATTTACTTCATGGGGCCATTTGTCTCATCTTATAACAATCAATATATCTTGTTGGCGGTTGATTATGTGTCGAAATGGGTTGAAGTTAAGGCGTTTCCAATGAATGATGCAAAGGTAGTGCTTAATTTTCTTCACAAACATATATTCACAAGATTTGGAACTCCAAAAGTCATAATCAGTGATGAGGGGTCGCATTTCCGTAACCGCAAGTTCACTGCTATGATGCAAAGGTATAATGTGAATCATCGCAGTGCTACAGCTTATCATCCTCAGACAAATGGTCAAGCTGAGGTTCTAACAGAGAGATCAAGCATATTTTAGAGAAAGTTGTGTGTCCATCAAGAAAGGATTGGTATTTGAAGCTTGATGAAGCTGTATGGGCGTATCGAACAGCATACAAGACTCCGCTAGAGATGTCACTGTATCAGTTGGTCTATGGTAAGGGGTGTCATTTGCCGGTGGAGCTAGAGCATAAAGCGTATTGGGCTTTGAAGAAATTGAATCTGAATTTAGATGCGGCTGGAAAGAAGAGGGTGCTTCAATTGAATGAGCTCGACAAGTGTCGACTTCAAGCTTATGAGAACAACAAAATGTATAAGGAGAAAGTCAAGAGGTGGCACGATCGGGGTCTAGTGCTCAAATCATTTGTGTCGGGGCAACAAGTTCTTTTGTTCAACTCTCGTCTCCGTCTTTTTCCTGGAAAGTTGAAGTCAAGATGGTCAGGGCCGTTTGTTGGCAAAACTGTGTTTCCATATGGAGCGGTGGAGATTTTTGAGAATAATCCGGGCCAAACATTTAAGGTAAATGGTCAGAGGTTGAAGCATTACTATGGTGACACGGCAAACCGCGAGGTGGTTAGTGCCGTTTTATTGTCCTTTTGATATCGAGTCCTACGTCAAGCTAACGACATAAAGCAAGCACTTCTTAGGAGGTAACCCAAGTTTGTTGTACATTAGTAAGTAGAGGAAGCAAGAAGAAAAGAGAAATTCACAAAAAAAAATCAAAAAATGGAAAAAATTCAGGACCGACTACAGAAGCCTGGCGCGACCGCGCGCTAGCTGAAAACACAGAAACACGGCGCACCCGCGCTGTTCCAGCGCGCGCCCGCGCCGGTTTGGCAGAAGTAGCGCGCGCCCGCGCAATCCTAGCGCGCGCCCGCGCCGTGGTCCCGACTCAGAAAAAAAATAAAGGCAGTTTTAAGGGGGAAAATCCGGATTTTTTCTACAAAATCAATTCCCAACCAAATTTTACTCCCCCACATCCCAAATTTTCCTCTCCAAATCAAACCCATTACTCCCATTATTCCCATAATTAAATCCCACTTCTATTCCATATATAATTCTCTTTTCACCACCTATATATATACACATCATACACAAACTTCTTCACCACTTCATAAATTCTCAAACACAACTTTTATTCTCTCTCAAACACAACTCTTATTCTCTCTACTCAATTCCAATGGCACCCAAGAGACAAAGAACACAAGTCAGCAGCAGCACCACCGATTCCTCAAGTGTGGGTGCTGTACGGCCGAGGTTCTCTACTCCCGAGGCTAAAGCGGAGTATACTAGGCTTCTTTCGAAGCCAATCATCAAGGAGCGAGGTTTTCTTCCATCAGGGAAGGATGGTCAGCTGTTGGAGATGATTCTGGAGATGAGCTGGGTTCCCATTTGTGAGGCACCTGTTGCTGTGCCCATGAGTGTTGTTCGCGAGTTCTATACGAATGCGAAGGCCGAGAAGAATGGCTTCACGGTGGTTCGAGGGAGGACTGTGGAGTACAGTACAGAGGCTATCAGGAAGGTGATTGAGCAGCCCGTGAGGAAGCCCGAGCAGGACACTTGGAACGATAAGACTCCAGAGGACTTTGATCTGGATCTTATTATTGCTACTCTGTGCCAACCCAATACTCGCTGGAAGATCAAGAGGGGCACGACCGAGTATTCTACATTCCCAGCTTCCAGCATGAACTAGTTTGCCCGTACATGGAACGCTTTTATTTGTGCCAACATCATGCCATCTTCGCATGTGCATGAGATTACTGTGGAGCGTGCACGGCTGTTATGGGGCATTCTTCAGGGGGATTATTTGGATCTGAGGATGGTGATTTATCAGGGGATTCTAAAGTTCTTGAGGGGGAGTACCACGGGTTATATTCCGTATACGTCTATTGTGACGATGCTGTGCGTAGCAGTTGGTGTACAGTGGCCCGCACACGAGTAGTTGTTGTAATACCCGGGAAAATTATGTGAATATTATATGTTAAATAAATAAATATTATGCGTTTTATAAATTTAAAGTGATTATTGTGATGATATTAGATGTTATAGCTGTTATATGTGTTTCTGCTCAGCAGATCGGGACCCCACCGGAACGTCAAACCCCACAAAATCCGTGTTTTTATTTTTATAAAATTATTCGTATTTCAAATACCCCTTTATTTTTGAATTTTTGAATTATTCGTAATTTTTGGGAAATTTTGACATTAATTTTATATTTTATCATTTTTGAAATTATTCCCCCTAATTATTATTTTGGGGCATAATTATTGTAATTTAGGGAAAAAAACACCCTTAATTTATTTTAGGGTATTAATTTCTGTAATAATATAAATAGCTGAGTAGGAATTATTTTATTTATTTTATTTTATAAAAATTCAGAAAATAAAAATTAGCCAAGAACAAACTTTGGGGGTGTAATCTTGTTCTTGACCCAAATCCGGTGATTTTGAGAGATTTACTAAACCTCTGTTAACGCTCTTGTAATCAATACAATCCTCTCGAGAAGACGGATCTTTTGGTACCAAAATCACAAAATGAGGTGAGCTGATGATTAAAATTGATTTTTAAGCTTTTGTTCTTGAAATTGTTTTTGAGTTGTGTTGATTTTTGATTGATTTTGATGTTACAAATAGCTTTAGATGATGATTTCCAGTCGATTTGATTATAAATTTGTGTTGTTTGATTCCCGGAATGTTAAAGTCGAGTTCTAAGTTTTTGATTTTTTCAAATTGATTTTCTTGATTATAGTGATATTCTTGGTTATGTTTGATGATTGGGTTAGTTTTTAATTATTCCGGGCTTCGTTTTGATACCGAGAACTCAAGTTTTGGTGTTGATTTGGTTATAATCGGGTGTTCCGATTTGGTTCGCCGGAAAATGTTCGAATTTTATCGGAGTTGTTGTTCAGATTGAGGTTGGAGGTTAATATGGTTAAAATTGAGTTTCTGGGAAAGATTAGGATCGATTGGTATAAAAACCCATCGATTTTGGCTATGTTTTGGGGCTGTGGTGTGGTTGTTGGACGGCCCCGGATTTCCGGGAAGCTTCGCCGGATTCTGGACTTGTTTCCCGTTTCCGTCGAATACTCTTGAGGTTCCGTCCGTTCCCCCACCATACAGGGCCGCTGTTTGATTCACTGGAGGGGACAACCCAAGTGCCAAGAAACGTTTCTGTTTTTTTTTACTTTTTATTAAAATCATTTTTCCTATTTTCAAAAATCAATTTATTTAATTCTAAAAATCAATTAATAATTATTTTAAGTTCCTAAAAATTATTTTCTTTTAATATTTTCAAAAATATAATTTGATTTAATTATTTATAATATGTTTTAGTTTATTATTTATCAATTTAATTAATTGATTAAAATCATTTAATTAGTTAATTTTATTTATAAATAGTTAAATAAATATAAATGATTTATAATTAATACAAATAATTCCTAAAAATTATTTTTTTTAGCTTTTAAAAATTATATTTTGGTCTTAAAAGTCAATTAATATTATAATTAATTGATTTAATTCTATTTAATTCTTATTTTATTCATAATAATAAACTGTTCGTCCGTTTAATACGAAACGAACGCGTATAGACTCGAAAAATTATTACGCTTTCAATAAAAATACTTTTGAGTTCTAATTTCTTTTGTGTTGCAATGACATCTGATTTGTGTATCGGTTTGAGTCGGTATCTGATCGGTAAATATTATTATTGACCTGATTTTCATTCTAAACGCACTAAGACATATCTTTTAATGATCCGACTTATGTGTTACATGAAATATGTGATTACGTGTTATACGAATGCCATGATTACTTGCTACGTGATATGCATGCTATCTGTTTGCAGTTTTAAAATGTCATGATTAGTTATAAAACGATCGGGTAGATGTCAAGACGTATAGTTACGTCGATTGAGTTTGGTTCTGTCAATTAAGTTAGTCCTTTTGTTTATAGAATCAAGTAGCAAGGAGTGTGGTCAAGTGTTAGATGGAGATAGTAGCCAGCAGCTATAAGCAGAATTATAGTAAGAGGTTATTAAGCATACCAGGCAAGTACCCCTAACTTCACTTATCATTCAAGTGACGTTTATTTCGAATCATATTATGTAACCTTCACTTATCATTCAAGTGATATTGACTCTGAACCATATTCTTTAAATTTCCATACTATTCTAAATTCATAATAGTTAAATATTTTATATTGCGCTACAAATTACTCCATACAGTAAAACTTTGAATTGAGATTAGCGAATAACTAATTGTTCTAGTTATTTCGCCATCGATTGTTGAGATAGCTCTGGACCATGAGAAATGGGGAGTTATACAGTTAAGGATGTCCTTTGATTCGGCTCCTTTGATCAAAATATGTTATGGATTGGATGAATGCGTAAGTGACCGGGACGGACGGTCCAGCGGAGGGCTATTTCAATGTGTTATATGAAATATTATGACACAATTTGTGCCGCAGACAAATATATTGCCTTTTTATTTGAGTACTCGTGTTTTGGGGACATGTTTCTACGAATCATGAACCAGTTCTATCACACAGGCTGATCAGCATATGATAGTAAGTCCGTCAGAGTTAGATTCCAATCTCAAAATTTATCGTTTATTGCTAATAGCTTGTGAAGCTTTTATTATTGATCAAATGTTATTGATTTTATCCTGTTGTTCAGTTATTATCAAAATGTGGTTTATCATTTCAAGCACATTTTATACTGCTTGCTGGGCATTTCTTTCGCTCATACTTGTTTATCAATCTAATCTTTCAGCTAAGCCAGAGCAGGCTTGAGTTCCAGGTTTGATCAGAAGTCGAGTTCTTGTAGATAGTTAGGTGTGTTTTCCAGGTAGACTGTTTTGGGACGCTTGAATAAGTCTAGAGGTTTGTAATAAAATTTGAATAATCTGTAAACTAATTAGACGTATGGTTTGTAATAACAGTTGGTTTGTATTAGTACCATTCCATACTATAACCTGTGATCGATCCAGTGCATGCAAGGGGTCATATTTATTATATTATTCCGCTGTGATTATTTTATTATAGTTTAGTGGCTAGTGACCCCCAAATCTAGACCCCGGGTTTGGAGGGTGTCACAAGTTGGTATCAGAGCTACAGGTTATGGTCACCGAAACATTGTCATAGATGAGTCATAGGAAGATCATATAAGATAGGCGCGTGTAGTTTAGCTCTTATAGGGTTAAATTTTGGTTATTGGGCTGGGTTATAGTTAAGTTGTTTAGGTTTCCTATTTTGTGTTATTGCCTTGCTATTTTGTTGGTTTTGAGGATGGTATGAAGTGTTGAAAAAGAGGTTGAAAGG